>NW_028327177.1:46328236-46631266 GCF_987537825.1 Furipterus horrens
GATTCTGCAGAGGGTTTCATAAAACCTCCAGCCCATATCCCCACTTCTCCATCTTGCTTGCTATCCAATACCATGGTCCTCACAGGCCCAACCCACCTGTACTGGAGATGCTCTGATATGGGGACAGGAGGGTGGCACAGCAGTTTGCCCATCCCCCAAGAAGGAGTTAGTGGAGGGGTATGTAACACAGTCATACCCCCTATGTCTTGTCCCCTTACCCCCAGGGTGAGGGGAGCCTTGGTCCTTCCCTAAGGCTGGATGTTCTTTCACCATCTAATGCCCTTTTCTCTCTCTGAACACCCCTATTCACCACCTGTTGGTACAGAGTTCTCCTTGACCCACCAGATTTGACTGTTCAGATGGGTTCCCCTGACATCCCTCCTAACCATTCTGGGGGCCTCATCATTTCTGGGGCCTCATCCCTGTATCTCTCATTTGTAGGGCCTCATCATTGTGGAAGATGGAAATAATAAGGGTATTAATGGGTGGGAGGGATGGAGAAGGTTGGGAGTAGGATGAGGTGTGTTGATGAAGATGGTGACAGCATCCAAGGGAGGACCATGTGATGGGTAAGAAGGTGTATCTATCTTTCACCCTATGGTACAGCCATGTGCCACATAATGTTTCTGGCAATGGTGGACTGCATGTATGATAGTGGTCCCATAAGACTATAATGGAGCTTAGTTTCCTGTAAGGAATGGAAGGATATTTTGTTCAGGACAATTTTTTTTCTCTGATGGGAGCAGTATCTGTGGGGCTTGGCAGTAGACTCCCGCTCACAGCACCTCAGTGTTGAGTGTGTAGGTGGCATCCCAATCAGTCAGCCACTGACCTGTTTGAGCACATAAGAGCCTGGCCCCCAGTGCTACACATCCAGGTGCTGCTACAGTCCTCCCAGGTCCAGCCTGGTGGTCCTCAGAGAACATTGTATGAATTCTTTGTGAGGACCTACAACCCTGTACAAGGACACAGGTCCACAGGAGCTACCTTAACTGGTATTAAGTGTCACTGCCACTGTAGTAAAAGCTTCCTCAAGTAGTGTTGAGTCAGCCTGCATGAACTTTGGAAATATTTCCAGGTTGTAATGATGTAAAGCATAGATATGTTTTATTTCTTTCATTAATTTAATGCCAGAAAGTCCTTTGTGCCAATTAGGGTTTACGGGACCAAAAGAAAATTTCCAGAGTCAGAATATTTAGTCATCAGCCATGCAGAGGAGTGAATCATACTCCTCTCTTTCAAGGTTGCTGTGAGGATTGTGTGATTATGCTGAAGAGCTGTTAGCTCAATGCCTGCACCTAACTAATAAGATACATGTGCTGAAGACTGCTTCCTATTATTATTATTATCATTTAGCTACAGGGTATATTTTGGTGATTGGTATTAATATGGTATAGCATACCAATAGTCAATATAATATAGTATGGCCTATATTTTATTTACAAATAACATCACATAATATATTTTATTTCAATGTATTTATTAAAATAGCCTTTGGATATAATTTGTATTGTGTAAAAGGAAAATTAGCACGGTTTTTGAACTCTGTTTTATTACTGAAAATAATTTGAATTGGGGTCCAGATAATGATTTTTAAAGACTGACAGATATAAAAAAAAAAAAAAATAACAAAATTTCCCCTAATTGCTAATGATTCTAGTTAGGCTTTTCCTAAAAGCAGACATCTAAAAATTGTTCCTGGTAGTCTCTTCAACACCTGGGGCCAAGTGAGGCTAAGCAGGGTCAGGAGACTCTGTATGGGTCAGGGGCAAGGCAAAGCATGTGTTTATTGGCTTTACACCATCAATTCTCTTTCAGACAATAAATCGGTGTGACAGTGAGAGGGATTTGACCCAACACAAACAATACTGTACCTGTCCCCAAGCTAACATGATGGAGCATTTCTGAAATGGTTGTAGTTGTATTGTATTACTTTAAGGACAGATGCTTTTCAATAAACTGGCTGGAATCACATCTAAATGAGGCTTATCCTTCAGAGAATTTACTGTGGGACATGAAATACACATTCCCACAGAAGTGTCATTTCCTCAAATATTCTGGAGCTGGTTTTTGTAATGGTTTTCAAGATACATTTTGAAAAACTGCATAAGAGTTTTCAATGTATCACTTACTTCATAGTTCTATCATTCTAAAATTAAAAAAAATTGCTGACTCATATTATTCTCTTTTGGTTGCTACCCCCAAATCCAGTTTCTAAGTATGAACATGATCCATTCAAAGTGAAATGTATTCTATTTCAGGTCTCTGTTTCAAGTTCACACAACCAGGAGGACAGTTCCTGTCCTGGGAGCAGCAGAACTTTAATACTTTGGGTAGAAATAAGAATCACAGTTGGGCCTCCTGAGGGGAAGAGCACTTAGTATGTGAAGTCATTACATGTAACACCGAGTGATACTCACAAGCCTAGTAAGTCTCTGAGTCAAGACCAAATGCAGGGCCCTGACTGGGTAGCTCAGTTGGTTAGATCATCATCCCAATACATCAAAGTTGTGGGTTCAATCCTTGATCAGGGCACATAACAAGAAGTAACCGATCAGTGCATAAATAAGTGGAACAACAAATCAATGTTTTCCCCTCTCTCTCTCCCTTTTCTCTTTCTAAATCAACAAATTAAAAAAAAGAAAAGACCAAATATAGCTCTGATTTCAAAACCAACTACCTGAGCTTCCCCAAATTTTATTCTGAGGGTAGTTAAGCAGGGATTGGGCAGCCAGGGATCCTTTATATTTGTCTCTAGCTGCAAAGAGCCTCATTTATCCCTGAATGTCTTGCAAATATGATGTTTCGTGGTGTCTTAGAAGATTCGGAAGTGCTGTATTGTGCTGCACACCATTTCATTCATTCATTTGCTCACTATTTTAATTGACTATTGTGCTTATTATATAAGGCAGGCATAGTTCTAGACCTTGGGGCTGTCTGAGTGTTTAAAGTACAATGGAGTGACAGACAAAAATTAGCAACATCTTTGCCTGTGTTGATAGTGAGTATTAGAGAGAAATGAAAACTTTTTTAGGTATTAATTTATTCCAGTTTTTCTACAATTATTATGTATTGCTTGCATAATAAGAACAAACAAGTTTATGTTTTAATGTACCCATAATTTCAGAGGGAACCCCTGACTTGATGTGTTTGAGCGGGCCATTCTTGATAGTTTGCTAATTGTTCCTGCTGGTTCTATCTATGCATCCTAAGGAAGTCTTCGTTTGGTCCAGTTTCCAAAAGAGCATGAGTCTAAGAAATTGACTCAGGCCCTATGCACTTCTCCCCCTGCCTTTAAACTAACAGACTCTCAAAGTCACCATACATAGGGCATTAGTCCAATTCTCTGCTGAAAGACAGAAAACACAGCTCAAACTAATGCAAAAAGATGGGGAGTGGTGATGTTTTCTTTCCTGCTAACAGAACTGAAAATCAGATGGGCATGGCTGAAGGGCCACTTCTTTCTCCCTCCTGTATTTGTTGGGCTTCCCACCAGCTAATGGCCACCAGAAGCTCCAGAATCACCTCCACTGGCTTGTTCTGGTGATGCCTCGCCCCACTTCCCTAAGGAAGAATACCTGGGCCCTGTAGCCAGGAGATGGGATACTCTGGAATTGGCCCTGCATGGGTCATAGGCAAACCCCAGCTGACAGAGAGCTGGATGGGGTGAGGGGAAGTTGTGGAGGTGGGAGAGCAGCCTTGGCATCTTATGGAAATTAGGGGTATTGTTTGGGGAAGGTGGGTATTGCACAGACAGAACCACGAATGTCCACAGCATGATTCTCATGACTGTAGCACACAAAGGAATAGCTAAAATTAATGTGTTTTTAATGGGCCATTTATAATTCCCTTATAGTAAATGAAACAGAAGCAGTGCCTGAGAAAAAGACGTCCTTGGCAGACCTGTGTGTGCACCTCCCTATTATTGGCTCCATGGCCAGAGCTCCAGGGCTGGGTCCAGGGAGCCTGGTCATCTCTGCAGCCTGGCTGCACCCATTCTGTTGAGAATTTACTCAGTGTTGTCACACTGGAACCATCACACTTAATCAGTGATGTTATTGCTTGACAAAATATTTGGCATTCATTTGAAAGAGGAGAATAGTTGTTAGAGGCTAACACACTCTGAACACTTACAAAGCAGAACAACAACCACAAAATCTAGCCTATGGTCATTACTGGAACTGGCTAGACTGTTAGTTCTGGAAGTGTTGTTGTTTGCCTCCCTCACCTATCCCAGCCCCTAAATTTCTTGGGTGGATGTCCCCAAAACTTCCCCTTTGTTCTGTGGAGAGCCTTGGTGAACTACCTTTAGCTATCTATGCACACTGCTGTTATTTACAAGAAATGCCACCTTTTGCAGAAGTCAGTGTTGGAGTTTTAAGGAGCTGTGTTGTCCACCACGTGCTGTTTGAAAAGAAAGAGCTATTGTTTTTGCTGGTCTGAAACTGACTGGTGTACAGGGGCCAGTCCTGGGGAGGATGTCTTTGCATTTGTCCCAGGCTACTGAGCACTTTGTGCTCCAACCTTGTGTGTTATAAGCAGCAATATTCATTTTACCTGCAAGGTTTCAGGGTGGAAATATCAGTGTGCTTAAACTATGGGCTCTGATGGAGTAAGAACCAGCAAACGAAAGCCACATGGAAGCCCTGGTTGGGTGGCTCTGTTGGTTGGAGTGTCATCCAGTCAGAGAACACACCTAGGTTGTGGGTTTGATGCTTGGTTGGGGCTCACAAGGGAGGCAACTGGTTGTCCTCTCTCTCTCATCTCCCTTTCTCTATTCTAAAATCAATATCAATGAATATATTCTCAGTGAGGATTAAAAAAATATCACACATGGCAGAGTCCTATCCCCTCTATTCACACTTTCAAATCCCTAAGTTACAGAGCACAACTTCTCTAATAAAAGTATGAATACACATTCATACACATGCACACACCCATCGGTATAAAAGCAGTCACACAGACAATCCGGTGGGTACAATACTTCTAAATCTTCTAAAGTGTTTACTTTCCAATGGCACCTAGAACAGCATTGAATCCATCTGATGATCCTGCAGCACCCCAGCCCTTCTGTGCTGGCAATGGGAGATGTCCATGTGAATGATCTCAGACAAGCTCTGCAAATAAGCCTGTTTCCACTGAGTGGCTGCTTTTGGTCTGTTTTCTAGAAAACTGCCTCTTTCTGTTTCAAGTTCAGTGCTAAAATCCAATTCTGCACAACTGGGCCCCAAATTACTGTGAGTCAATATAAATACTCTGTAGCCTAATTTCTAGCCCATGGAAAATTGTAATAAATAATGAGTTCTACCGAAAGCTTTGTTTCAATAAGTCAAGTTCACAACAGTATACAGCACTTAGAGAAACTTCTCTCCTTCTTACCACACCACCCCAACCTCACTAAAGTTCCTATTGTAACTATGCAGCACAATGGAAAACCCTAATTGCTTTAAATGATATTCAACTGCAGGCAGTCACAACGACAGGAATAGCAATGTTCAATTCAGAGCATGTCTTGTCGATCTAGGTTTTTAATTAACTGCACGTCTACACATCTCTACACTCCATTTGCACCCAAATGATTTTTGGAACTACAGTTAATTTTGTAGATAGACAAAACCCAGAAAGTCTTCCAAAGTGAATTAGAGTTAGTTAATGCCCTAACACCCCAGCAGCATGCATACAAAGCGGGTTTTCCCAGATGAAGCCACAGTGGGAGTCCTTAGATGGGTGGTTTTCTTTTGCTTTCTCAGTGGGAGAAGTTAAATAGACTAATGTAAGGTTTAAAGAACAATTTTAACAACAATTAAAAAATGGAAGATGTGACACCAGGCCATACATGATTTATTGCCATATGTTTTCTACAAAACATAATTGTCATAAACATAAGCAGATAGAGGTTGTTCTGTGCTGGGAGACTGGGAGTGGGGTCTGGGGTCCAGTGGTGGCAGGAACAAAGACGTGGGAAGGAGGTAGTTTGATTTGGGTTTCAGAGGATTTGAGCTGGAGCTGGAGGAGAGCAGGGACAAGGAGCTCGGGATGACTGGACACCCCTGGAAGGACTTATGTGCTCTCTCCCACTAACCTGTTTGACTTCTCTTTGTGTTCTAAAAACACCCAGGACATGCCAGGCCTGCAGTGGTTATTCTTATTTAAATAGATGAAAGAAGCTTTCTTGTGGCTACATCATTTCCTAAAGCTCAGGCCCCCATTCTGGTAACAACTCATTCTGTTTTTCATGAAAGGGTACAGCAAAGAGGAGGGGAGATACTAGGCCCCACCATGACCTACTATGTCCACAAATTTAACCTCACAAAAGGCCTACTGTGTACACATATTTAACCTTCATGAAAGGATTACTCATACCTACTGTGGACTGTGGACCATTTTACAATAATGAAACTGAGGCTTAGCAAATGAGTATGTGGCTGGAGGACCATAGCAAGAAGAGCAGGAGCTGGGAGCTGTACCCTCAGATCCCCCAGTGGGTTTTACCCTCTCTGCTGCCTTCTGGCAGGAGTGGGGAGACAGCAGGGGTCTGGCACTTTCAGGGAGCAGATGGGGGAGTGCCAGCTGTTGCCAGTGGCTGCACTGCCAGAGACTGGAGTGTCAAGTTCTCAGAGATGCCTTAGCCTCTGTGGTTGGCTCCAGTCTAGGTTCCAGATTTTGTTTGGGTCTAGGAGACTCCATGTGGCAAGGGTTAGCTGGTCTTCACTGCTTTGTTGGTTTCTGTTGTCTGTTTTCCAAGTGGGCCTGATAGCTAACATTTTCTCCAAATTACCACTGAAAAAAGAACTCAGCTCAAGTAGGACGGTCAGCTTCATAAACACACACACACACACACACATGAAAATAGGGTATATGTATGTATGTTATATGTGTATATATATGATGTTTAGGTATGGTGTGTCTCTATAGCTATATATGTATGTTATATATGCAAATATATACTAAATGTATTATGTTACATAGGTATACATTGTATATATATAATCACTATATAGATATGTATAGACAAATACACACGTGTTATTACTTTATTATAAAGATATAAATATAGGTATATATTTGAAATCATGTATTATTCTGTATTATTTACTTTTCTGTTATATGAATACTACTAAGTAAACAAAATAGACTAGGACTAGTTAACAATGGCAATTGTAACAGTATAGTGCAACAGCTAACAGTAGTAATTAATAGTAGGACTAGGTAAACAACTATAAGTAAAACGTAGTATTTTTAATAGTGTTCCTTTTTCATCAACACAGCAGTTCACTCTAACTTGGATATCCTTCTTGGATAGTTGAATGTCCTTGGTGGGGTTAGGAGGCACTGGGGACACAGCTGGTGATGAGGGTGGGCCATGTGTCAACCTCTGCTACCACCCACCCTCCCAGCTTCTCAGCCTAGTGCTATGATCTTTAGAGAACTGAGTTCCCCCTAAAGTGGTTCCTCACTCAAATACACTTAGGAAACAGTTTGCACTAAAGCTGCCTCTCACAGATTAAAGGCTTAGATGAAGACCAGAGAACCAGCTTGTTTGTTTAACCTGGACTTTCCCCAAGATGGCATGTGACCTGCTGAACTTTTTTTGTTCCTCAGGCACTTATTGCTAAATAGCTAACAGGTCCTGCCTGGTTTGTTCCTCTTCAGCCCTACAAACCTCTGGCAGCTTATTTGATGTGTCCGTAGCTGGGGTTGCTTTTCCCAGATATCTGTACGGATCCACCCTCCTTTCCTCCCATCTTCACTCAGATGACACCCTGAGTAAGCCCACTTTCTATCACTCATCCTGTTTTTTATTCCTAAGCATGTGTCATCATCTAACATACTCTATGCATATATCTGACTTACTGAGCTATTTCCTGTCTGTCTTGCGAGGAGAGCAGAGCTGCTTGTCTGGTGGGCTCACTGCTGCACCCCCTGGCCCAGAGCAGCGACTCATGGGAGGGAAAGAGCTGGAGAAAGCCATGTCTTTGAGGAGCCCTGGGAAGGGACAGGGCACAGCTGGTGGGAAACGTCTCACTAAGCGTTTCTGGTCTCTCCCCTCAGATTAGGACTCCTAACTTGACCTTACGTTCTCTCTATGCCACATTCATTCAGCAAACATTAAGTACCTACACCCAACACACATCAACTAACTAAGCAGCAGTGATACACTAGTAGGAAAAAGTGCCCGTCCTCAGGGAGGTTCCCTTCTGATGAGCACATGTAAAGAGACAGCAAGAGGAAAGAGGAGTCGCAGGATGGCACAGATTAGCTGTAGATTTGTCACTAGGCAAAATCTTCATGTTTTCTCTTTCCCCCTAAGCCAGAATGTGTGAAAAAGCAACCCAATCAGAGGGAGAAGAGAGTTAAAAGCAAATAAGTGCTAAAGAAAAGAAGATGCTTTACATTTCTATTTCAGCTGGAAACCAGCCTTCCTATCTGTTGGTCTGCATAGCATTTCAAGCCCCCCTGAAAGGACCCTCCAAAATCACCAGGATTTTAATTTTAAAAATAACCATAGTGTAATTTGACCCTCAGAACATTTGCCTGGAATAAATTAAGAAATCCAACATGTGCATGCATATGACCACATAATCATGTAACTGCAGAGAGCACAAAGAGCCATTTCAACTATTAGACTGGATTTAAAAGGCATCAGGTGGTGAATTAAATGCTGAAAACAAAAACGTAGGGAAGCTGAAATGCAGTTCAGATATCAATTCACTGATTTCTTAAAGAATTCTCAACAGATGGAAGCAAATCTATAAACTCAGAGCTAGGAGTCTTTAGGAGAGTGGGTTAGTTTTACGTCAGATACACTGAGATAGATGCTCTGAGAAATTTGAAACATGGACAAAACACATCAAGGCTTTGTCCAGACCAAGTGGAGTCATTTTCCTGCAGCCATGACAGATGCAGCCCCTCATTCCTCAACCATGCGTAGCAGTCAGTCCCCAGGGAGAAAACAGGAAAAGCCTTTGGTGAAATACCCACAGGCCCATGATGTTAACTAAACAGTTCACCATTTTCCATAAAAAATGCTCAGTAGTAGTTCAAATCTTTAAAATGGTCTAGAACTCAATAGAGGAAAGCGATGTGGCTGAAGCATGTGGAGTGCCTCTCTGCCAGAAGCTGAGCTTACAATGCACAAAAAATCACTCACTTGGCTGCTGTTCTCCACCTTCACAAAAAAGGGGAAACCACCGGAAAAGATTAAGTATACCTAGAAATCCTCGAAAGCTCCAAACCTATCTACATTCATGAAGGCAAAACATGCTAACCTAAGCACTTCGGGAGGTGGTGTAATGAGAGTTCGCCTTCCCGTGTCTCTTCCTCCCTGTTGAACTTCCATATGTTATCAATTACAAGCCACCACAGTTTAATTCAGTTGAGGGAGCATTTGCATTCACGCATGGCTTGCCTTTTCTTTTCTTCCCTACTTAGCAGAATTCTCAGAGAACAGTATGGTGAACCGTGGTTGGGAGGTCAGTGTGCCCACAGTGAAAGGTTAAAATGGGAGGTGTTTCTGAACCAGATCTTTCTTGGAGACAGTTAGTCAGGAGGGCAGCTCATGGTTAATGTCCAGTAGTGTTACCTTGAGCATGTGTTTTCACAAAAAGGGTAAACATTTGTATTTTGGCAAAGAAAAGAGGTACATTACTCCTTGATACTTGGGACAAATATGAAGGAGTCAAAATAAAAATCATGTCTGCAGTCTTGGATTGTCCCCTCTCCCCTACAATGCTCCTCACCGCTTCAGGCTATAGTACCCAGTGAACTGAAGGCTTCTCTTTCTTCCCAGGTAGGTGCACAGTGAATGAAAAATACTGCTTATAATATCTCTTTATACAGAAAGGCCTATATCATTGCCATAAACATATTGTCTCCTCAATTTCCAAGAACAAATACTAGGGGAAGAAACTCTAGAAGCCAATCCCAGGTCCCATTTGTAGAATGATGGGGTCACAGATGGAGACAGGAGGGGGACAAAGTGAGATTGATGGGAGATTCTGTCTCCATGAGGTGGGATTGATTAGATGAGAAGTTCAGTTCGGGTTCATCCACTCATTTCAAAGATACATTTATAAACCAAACCTTTGCCAGGCCCTGAACTAGGTAAAGGGGGTAAAAGAGTGCCCAATATAGACAATAGCTTCTTGAATAAGAGAATTTCAGATTGTGGCAAGTGCCAGGAAGGGAATAAGCAAGGGGCAGATTGACACGAGGAATCTGGTGTACACAGAGTAGTAGAAAGTGTCCTCTGAGGAACTGACAACTGCAATGAACCTAAGAATCTAAGGTGAGAAGTTAGCAACATGAAGGTGGAAGATCAAGGGGGAAATGGTCTACGAAGGAAGAGCAACACGATCCTGGATCCCAGGAGCACGGTGAGAAGAGATTGTATGTTCTACAACACAGAGTGAGAGTGGAGAGAACGGGGAGCTCCCAGGGTCAAGGGGCACGGTAGGAAGGAGACAAGACCATGGGCCAAGGCATGGCATTTTTTATTTTGTCATAACTGCGATGGAAAGCCACTGAAAGATTTTAAGCAGTGAAATGACACTGGGTATAGCCATTTTTCAAAGATCACTTTTGGTTGCTTTATGGGAACAATGTGAGGGGAGTGAGCCCAGTGGGCAGCCACTCAGAAGCTGGGGTAAAGGTCCAGATGAAAGGTCTGTGGGGTGGGGGCAGGCTGGTGCACTGGGAATGGACAGGGACTGCACTGTGATTCCAAACTGCCCTGTCTGTTTATCACGGCTGGCAAGTAGTCCTGAATGTGTTTTCTATTTCTGAAAATAAAAACTCCAGAAGGCTAGTGCTTGTGACTATGATTATACAATGTACCAAAAGTATTTTCAAATATCTGGCAACTGTAGTGTTTCTCACCTGTTTTCCAGTTAGTAGCATTGAAAGTTCTCTGTTAAAGTAACACATCTAAGATTTCTTTTGGAGGACATTTGTTAAAAAGGCTGATCCCTGGACCCACTCCCTATGATTCAGTCTCAGGAGGTCTGCAGTGGAGCTCGGGAATCTGCTTTGTCCTGACAACCTCAAGAGATTCAAATGTAGTGTCTGGGGATTCTCTTTGAGAAACAATGGGTTAAAGCTGGCCATAGGATCCTGCCTCCCGCCTCCTGCCTCTTGCCAGACTAACAGGGTGCTCTTTCCTGGACCTGCTTCTACAGCTGTGTAGGTTGCTTTGAACCAAAGTGATAGTCAGGATGACTTAGGTTGCTCTGCAGTAAAAAGCAAGCCCCAAATTTCAGGTGGCTTACAAGAACCAAATTTTGCCCTGGGGTTTTTGTATCCACTCAGATTGAGGACGGGAGGCTCTGTTCCACGTTGTCCTCAGTCAGGATCCTACTGGTGGCTCCTCCCTCCGGAACTCTGCTGGCTGCCATGTTAGGGGAGGAGAAATGAAGACTTTGGGACTGACTCGGTGCCTCCTTCCAGCTGTTGCTGTGTGTCACCTGCATTCACAGCTTATTGTCCAACTTAACGCTGTGAGGTGTGAAAATGCGATCCTCTTGAGTCAGGAAGGAGAGGGAAATGATATTGGAACCAGTGGCAATGTCTGTCCCAGGGGACACAGGGGTCAGAGACATCAGGCCTAGAAAAATAGTTCCTAAGCCCTTGATGAGTACTGGGCATCTAAGAATTGTGAAGGTATTAAAATCATATTAAAATAGTGGTAATCAATTTCCAAAAATGCCAAAAACTTTCTTAGAGAAATTTCTTAATCTTTGTGAAGTACTTTATACCTGCTGTGGTTAATTGAAAATTAATTAATGTATATTAATAGAAAATCTTCTGATTGAAGTTTCTTCAAGTATCTGACCATTTTTGAGACAGGAACTGCACAGGAATAAGAAAGCCTATGTTTTAAACTCGCTCCCACTTCACATGATGGGACAGTCCTGCAGTTCCCTGACCAGGTACTTAGTGAGGGCTGTAGAATACCAGTCTCCTCTGCTCCAGCCTCATCTGCCAGTCAGCCTGCTCTGCACTCCTGGCTGACTCCTGCCACCTCATTTTTCTGCATGTTTTGTCCCCTGTAAAACTTGATGGAGAGGGACAGTTGATCACTAATGTCCCTCTCAGAAGAAGCTGGAAGCTTCAGTCCTGATGTGGTCAAATAGGATTAATAGTTTTGAGTCACTCACTGGATAGAAGAATCACAGACCAGTACACACACTAATGTTTTAAGTTTTTGAGAAATATGTTGCAATACAACTTACTGCAGAGCAAGCATGGCCCCCACCATACTAGATGCTAAAATTTCATGATGGAATTAGCCTGAAGAGGTGCCTTATTGCTTTTTCTACTTATTGGATGTGTGCCTTTGAGAAGTTCCTTAATCTTAAGATCCCTCATGGGCAAATGGATTGTAATTTATTTTTAAGGTTCTTATGACCATAAAATGAGATAATGTGATAACTTAGCACCCCATCTAAGACATACTGGTAATTGTTTCATGAATGAAATGCTCAATGATGAAAAAAGAACTGTGTCATTATTATTCTCATAACTTTTTACATTAGTGTGTACCTGGCCACATTCAATCTTTCAGCTTCTGACACCTAAAAATTTTTTGGAGATTCCTTCCATTCAGAGAAGAAACCTTTCATAGACTTCATTTCATTTCCCAACTAAACCTCTCTCAAGCAGCTGACAGGTAGAATGTCATTCAGTGAACTGTTTGGGCCCATCAGGTCTTGCCTGACATCCCACTTACCGTGACAATATGAACCCCATCTTCTCTAAATTTTCATACCCCCACACTTCAACCTAATGTTCAGAAACAGCTCTCAGTGCTGTCAGAAAGCCTCAAGGCCAAGGGGACACACAGAGCAAATGGCTTTGCTCCCATTTTATAGATGAGACAATGGAGGCAAACTCATAGGCAGGTGGGGCTCAGTTATTGGAGGAAGGGGCTCCAAAAGGCTGCGAAGGCCCATGTCTGGCTAGCTTTGCCTTTTGTTGGGTCTCTGCCAAAGCAAGGGGGCATGAGCTGAACATGAAAGAGAAACCTCCACGAAGGTGACTTGTTCAGAGCCAAACTTGCAGCCTCCAAGCCTGTGGCCCTTTTAGCCCAGCTCTTGGCTGGCACTGCAGAAGCCGATGGAACTCTCAGTCATCCTACAGGGTGAAGGGGACGAGGCAGGTTTGACATTTGGGAAATGGTGATGTCTTTCCTGAGTTATCTATTCAGCTCCTCTGGAGCACCCTTAACCTTTGTATTCCTTCCCCAGTGCCTCTTCTGGTCTGAACACACCATGAAAATCCTCAAGGCTGGGGAAATGGAGTGATGCTGATTCACCAAATTGTCAAAATATGTTTCCTAACTATTGAATTGTGGCCAGACATTTTTCTCTACTGTTTGCCCTTCTAAAAGTCCTTGATCAAAATAGGCAGGATATGGCTTCAAAACACAGCACTTACAAAACTGAAAGGATGCAATTCAAGAGCCTTGTCTCTTTGAACTCAATGGGCTGAATGTTACTCTTAATAGAACAGCTGAAGTCTTTTTCTAAACTTTATGGATTACCATCTAGGTAAAAGTGAAACTTCTGAAATTCTGATTGAGACATGTTTATATATGCAGGCATAAGATAAAAGTATGAAGATGAAGTTGAATTCAAGGGTACTCTGTTTTTAAGCACAATACTCAGTCTGCCTTTTTGTGCCTTGAGCTGGGCTGCATGGAGGGCAGAGCTGGAATCACAGACTTAAGAGTGCCATTCCGTCACTTACTTCCTCTGGGATCTTAGTTAAGGGGCTTATCTCCTTGGAATTGAGGTTCTTAACCTCTGAAATGGGACAGGAACTACCACCTTGGGTTCATTATGATAACATTTATAGTGTAATTAGCATAGGATTTAAATGTGATGGTTCAAGAAATAATCCATGCAACACTAATTAGTATCAACTTATATACTTTGGGCTGCATGATATATGCACTGCCCAACTCTGGGGCCATAGCTGACATCATAATTATCTGATATTTGTAAATTTACTAGGACAGTTTTCTTTTTCTTTTCTTTTTGTCTGGTTTGGAAGAAAATAAAGTGTTTTGAGGAAGGCACCCCACTTAAACATTTTCACAAAGATACCAGCTAGGCCAGTTAGCCTAAAGGGAAAAGGCAATATAGAAACTCAAAATAATTTCACTGGTTGACAGTTGTGTTGAATCTTGAAAGAGCAAGAGCCTCCAAGGTCAAGGAGGGAGGAAAAAGCATTTCTTACAGAATGAAAAGCTACAGAACCTCAGCAGTAGTAGTGGTGATTTCAAAACATGTCCATGAAATCTTCGATGTTCCTTCCTTTAAAAGATGAGGTCTAACCCTCCTCTCCATGAGTGTGGGCTCAGTTAGTTACATGCTTCTAAATGAACTGACTGTGATGGATGGGTGTGTTTTAGAACACTGGATCACAAAAGGCATTGTGACTTCCTCCTTGCTTTCTCTTGGGTCACTCTCTCTGGGGGAAGCCAGATACTATGTTGTGTGGACTCTTGCCTATACCAAGTGAGCCATCTTGGAATTAGATTCTCCAGCCCCAGGTAGGCCTTCAGATGATACAGCCATGGCTGATACCACGTCTGTAGCTTGATGAAATACCCTTAGCCAGAATTATCTGGCTAAGCCACTCCAGGATTCCTGACCCACAGAAACTGAGATAATAAATATTTATTGTTTTAAATTGTTGAGTCTTAAGGGAATTTGTGACATAGCAATAAGTCCTTAATGCAGTGGTAAGACGGTCCCAGTGGAAACTTCTTCAGGTGAACCTTGGTGTGTAGGATGGGTGGCTGAAGGGGACAGAGAAGATGAGATCTATAACATAAATGCCCACAACTTTTTAAGAAGTTAGGATTTATACTATCAGCAAAATATTAAGCTGGAGGATGTTTTTACAAAGAGGACATTTTTACAGAGTTTTTACATAATCAGAGGTGATTTTGATATCTTTGGCATGAAATGGGATGGGAAGAGACTGGCTGAGGGGGAGGGGGATTTCCAGTTAGGAAGTTCTAGGAATAATAGATCAGTTGAGAGAAGACGAGAGTTAGAACTAAGACAATGGCATAGGAGATGGATATGGGATTGTCTTAAAGTTTGGTGATTTTCAGAAACAACCAGTGTCCAGGGCCATCTAGTGTAATCGTTTCACTCTGCATTGTGTAGGGGGAAAATATGTATTCTTATCAACACACACACACACATACTTACTTACTTCCATGTACTAATAGAATGAGCATTTTACTAAAAAGACTTCACAATTAGGAAACGTCTCCCTCTTAGGATTTACTATGAAGCATTTGAATTAGTGCTTTATAAAAACTCTAATTTCAAGAACAAAAAGAAAATGATTTCCACCTTCCATAAAGGGAACCAAAAAACCTCATTTGTCCATTGTAGAAATAAGGCCACAGAATACTAGACTGAATTATAGTGGGATGATTTATAGACCCACTGGAATACAATTCAATGTGGTTTTGAAATGTTGGACGATTCAATAGAGTCTATGAGTGAAACAACATAGGGCTGTGATATTAAATTAGCACAAAAGTGCTCATCCATCTCCCAAACTTGTTTCCTCAGAAAAAGAATATCTATTTTTTGTATTTCAATAGCCCCAGAAAGAGATGAATATATCAATGCTAAGCCTTGAATATTTTAAACGACCACATTTATATCCCAATGGTGGAGAATGTGTGTGTGTGTGTGTATGTGTGTGTATTTTCATACCATTATCTTCAATGCACTGTATAATCACCACTGATAGCTGAATTTCTAAATTTCTTTTATTTTTTTATATTTTACTGATTATGCTATTATAGTTGTCCTGATTTTTCCCCCTTTGACTCCTTCCACCCAGCACCCCCAACTCCCTCAGGCAGTCCCCCCACCACTGTCCATGTCCACAGGTCACGTGTATAAGTTCTTTGGCTGCTCCATTTCCTACACTGTACTTTACATCCCATGTCATAGCTGAATTTCAAAATGTTTCTTCTGGGAAATGGAGTTCTAGTTGAACTAAAAGTTAATCAGAGAACCAGAAAGAATTCAAAACCAGTAGAGTCAAGGAACCAAATTTGATTTTCAGAAGAAAAATGTTTATGAACAGTAATAGTTGGGAATCACATCTGAAAATGACTTTTTAAATAATACTTTATTTTATATTTACATATTATTGAATATATGGAATTTTGAAGAAATATTACTCTTCAAATAAGTTGACTCAATAAATACTTGTTGAATACTCAATGTCCTAATAGGGAATAAGACATTCCCAGTAAAAGGAATATTTCTTTTAAAGTAAATGTGAAAATCTAAGTTCCTTGAGGCAGAGACCACGTTGTGGACTACAAGTGATGCATCTATTGTGAGGTCTGAAAAGGGAGTGATTGAACAAATGACATGTTGAAAGAAGAACGAATGATTGAGTGACAAATGTATGAATACGTGTCATGTTAATGATGTGGAGCATGTACAAATAAGAACAAGCTTGTAAATTTCCAAGGTATGTCTCCACTGTAAGAACTCAAACATATTTACAACTGAAGAGTCTACTGGAAGATGTGAAAGACTTTGATGTTTAAGATAAAAATAACTGAAGTGTGAACTAAGTAAAGAAGAGGCAGCGTATTTTAGAAACCTTGATGCAACCAATTTAGCAAAAGCATGTTGCTAAATTAGGAATACCCGCTGTTCAAAATAGTTGTGATATGGTGAAAATAACTTAATGAAACAACGTTTCTTCAAGACTATCAAAAATTTGTTTTTGGCTCACATTCCAAAGTTAAACTTTATGGAGGGAGCAAAGGAAAGTACAAAGAGAAACCACCACCATTAGTGCCTGCACCAGAGCTATTTATTAGTGTAACTTTTCCTTTTTTTTTTTTTTCTTCAAGATTTCATAACAACTGAAGTATGTACAAAGTCTTACAGAATTTACACCATAAAAAGTTTCGTATTAGCTGATGAAGTCTAAGGTAGTGCTCCTGAACTGCAGAGCATAACTACAAGAGCAATGAAGTAGACTGCTGCATGTGTACCTCGCTGCTACCACACCACAACTGCCAGCTGATTGACAGATAACCGGAAGACAGGTTATTAGGGAAAAAAGGGAACAAGGTGATATGCAGCACTAGAGACCATGGGGCTGGGGGTTATATAGTGTGTGTTTCTACAGTTTCCTAGAGCTGTAACCAAGGTCCACAGCTTGAGAGAATAACATATGCAAGACAACACAATCACATTGCTCAGTTACGGTTCAATTACCAAAGGTGTTCACTGTTGAATAGGAGGCTCTGTACTGATATGGCTAGTATTTCCATTTGTGTTCATGTCTTCAGATAGCGCAAACCCACACAAACCCCACTCCCCTCTCCCAAATAAAACAACAGCAAAGGAAGGGAAGTAGGGAAGGAAGAGAATCAGCATGGACTGTTACTGACCAAAAAACCTCCGAAACCCTCAAAATTTTAAGACATCAAGTAACAGCTTTAGAGTGGCCATTCCTGTCAAAAGATTAATAGTAGAAATTTCTGAATTTACCCTAATCAGAAAAATATCAACAATACCCCAGATATTCAGCCTCCTAGAAATAATCACCTTCATTGTATCTGACTGTCTTTTCTTGGGGTCAGTATTACACAGAACCCCCAATATTTATTTACACACCAAATAGGACACAGAATGTAGCATCATTGCCCAATCATTAAACAAGTGTCAACAGAATTGTAATATGTAAGTGATTAACATCAGGCTTACCACTTTCTTCTTCAGAAAACTCAGCCTGGTTTTACCTTAGGTCAGTCACTCTATCTGTTTGATAGCAGAGCCCATTCATTTCCCCAATGTTTTGGTCTCACATGTAGACAAATTGGCCTTTTACTTCAAAAAGATTCTTACTCTCAATTTAAAAGCCAGTTGATAAAACTTTTAATTAAGACACAATAGCGTGGGATATAAAACACAAAAACCACATAAATATTGAAGAAATTGTATACCATTTTTGTGTAAACAGTTTTGCTTGAGATCAAAGCCCTAATCAGATTCTGGCCTGAAACTTTTGGCAGATGACCGTGTGTTCAGCCAGATTCTGCAGCGGCGGTTGATGTGGACACCAGGTCAGTCCCCATGTTGACAGGCATGCAACTTGATAACATTGCACAACAAGCAACACAAAGAGAGTGGAGAAGCTCACAACACTTCAAGGAAACCTCACAATCTTCACAACTGCGGATGCACAGACAGAGACCCACTCCTCCCTCCTTTGCACACACTTTCGCTTACACGTGGGAGACCTTCTGTGACTCTCTAGCTTGTTTGATGCTATATAACCACTTGATGATCCTAGCATTTCTTTCGATTGCAGAAATGCCATATGGCACCCGGTCATTGGCACTGTCATCATTTCTAACGTCACTGTTACTGTCCTGAGACTGTTCACAGTCTGAGCTGATCATGCTTGCACTGCGGAAGTTGAGGGATATGATGTCAGAATTAGCCCTTGCAAAGTTTTCCATTCCAAGGTTTTCCAGCTCTTCCGGGTCCAGTCCGCAGTAGTTGAAGAACCTCTCCACGTCTGCATCCACCCGGAAATATCTGTCACTCAAGTCAGACTTAGACCGCTGGAGAGAGGGTCTGCGGCTGACTCCACAAGCAGGTTCCACAGGGTCGGCTTCGGGGGACTTCATGGTGGCGATGGCAGCGACCTTGGGTTTGGGAGGCAGGGGAGGGGCAGAGCTACTGCAGGGGATCGCTTTTAAGGGCTTCACACTGGTCACTTTGCGGATGTCCGAAGAGCTGTGGGAGACGTGGAGGAAGGACTCTGCCGTCTGCTCCAGCAGCCTCCTGCCCAAGTGGGAACCGCTTTCCTGTGGGCTACCGCGGCCCTGCGTTGGGTAGACCTTCAGGGACTCGGCGAAAGAGTGTCGGTGCAGGTCTGTGGCATCCGGCCTGTGAGGCGGCCAGTTTCGCGAGCTGTGCTTGTGACCCGAGCCTGAGCTGGAGCCTTCGGAGCTGTTGATGATGTTCTTCAGGATCTCGAGCTTCAGGGTCTCCCTCTGCACGCCGCTCTCGGTCTTGGCGTTGGGCCCGAACACTCTGAGTGTGGGGCTTCCCAGTGCACGCTTGGCGCCTGGGCACACGGGGGGCTTGGCCAGCACCGCCGGCTTCACTGGCTCCTGCTTGGCGTTGATGACCTCCTGACTCTTGACATACTTGGCCTTATCGGCTTCCAGCCTCTCCACCGCGCTGAGTCTTTTCGGGTTGGGCTCCGCCTGCCTGCGGAAGTAGTCGGGCCCTTTGTTGAGGATGCGCAGGGGCACGGCGGAGGTGAAGGTGCCGGCGGGGCTGACCGGCTTCACCATGCTACCTGTCTGTAGGGTCTCCGTGGGCATGGCGGGTGGTCTCTCCCCGGCGGCCGTGTTGGATTCTCTTCTGGGTGCCTCCGGATGCGCTGAACAGACACATGTACACGAAGCACAAAGGGCAGCCGACGGACCCTGGAACCTCAGTGTCGGCAGCGGCAGCGGCAGCAACGCCTCATCTCACAGCCCATTAAGCACCACCGTGGCTTTAACTCACTTTCCCCCAGCCAGGCAGCCCCGGCTGCAAAACGGCCACAAGCCACAAGTTCCTGGAATCTGCTCCGCCTCCTCCTTTCTTCTCCCCGAGGATGTGGGAGTCTCCTCCAGGTCTTTGTGTTCAACTGCAGGCAGAGCTGAAACACAGAAAAACCAACCGCGGGTTAGGATGGGCGAGTGACATCACCGCGGTAGCAACCTAGAAACCCCGCGGCGCCCGCGCCCCCGCCTCCACCTCCGCGCCCGGGCCTTCCCGGGAGACGATTCCCGTTCACCGAACGCGCGGCGGGCCGGGCTTCCGAGCCTGTGCCTGGCGCACCGCAGGCAAAGGCCGGCGTCTGGGAGAAAGGGGCTGACATTTTCCACGCGCGAACTCTTCCAGCTGCCGCCCATTGGTGAAAACCACCTCTGATCATGCCCCAGTGGCCTTACTTTTGTTTCCTGAATGTAGAAATACGGGTTTAGCAAAGCCCGGTTCCCAGGTCGTTAAGTGCCGCGGAGTTCCTAAGAATCCCTACCTGCTTTAGGCTACAACATGGGTGACTTACGTCTCCTTCAAAATGAAGCAAACCTTCTGATTTCTTACTACCCATCTCTCAAGTAAAACTTGAAACAAGCTCTTCTTAACTCTTCAAAAACTAAAACGAAGGGCAGAAATGGGATTGGCAGTGAAGATGAAAAATTTTTAGTAATTATGTTTCAGTTACCTTATTTTTGTCAACCAATCACTTGAAAAACTTTCCTGGAAACAAAGAATGCTTATGAAGTTCATCCCATTACACGTTTATTTTTTGAATTAAAGAGAGCTAGAAATATTTCTAGATTAACTACAGAAGTAGACAATTTGCTTTTAAATGCTCCATCATTTTTTCACATTTAATGAGCAGAAATCAAGGTTTTTTTTTTGTGTTTGTTTGTTTTTTTGGTGGTATGTATTTTCTCAACCCCACTAGAAAACTAAGACCAAAATCTTAAAATGCCAATCATAACTAACTCAGGCAGATTTAATGGCAGGCCCATCGGGCACACTGGGCATGCACCCTGGGTCCCGACTTCGGAAGGGCCCCACAAAATCCCAACTTTACACTTTTTTCTAATGACACCAAGTTTGGTTTCATTACTATGCTGCATAAATTATGGTTAACACGTATTTTTGCTTTCTCTGTCTCTCTTTTTTAAAGGGGCCTAATATTTTCTTTTGCACCTGGGGCCTCAACCGACCTTAATCTGCCTCGGATACCTAAAATATTACTGTACAGAGAACTTGTATAATAGTTAGGCATTCAGGGGACTAATTCAGGCTTTCTGAACTTGACTCCCACTCCCAATCAAAACCAGTATAATGAAGCACTTATTAATCTTCCAATATACCTCTATAGGGAGTTTTTCTACTTGCGGAACAATATAGCATTTATTGCTGCAGTCCTGAAACAACTCTTTTCTTTGCCTGCTCCTGCTGGCAGAGAGCATGTCCGAAGTCCTCAGCTTTTGAAAGTAACTGGTAAAAGACCTTTTTAGCATCTTTGGTTTTAATTAGGACTATTAAGACAGTAATGTATTCAACTAATATGTCAAATAACTAATTTACAAAATAAGTAGTGATATTACTATAAAGTCATCTGCTCTTATGGTAAGAAAATGAAGTGTCTATTAATAACAACTGGGGGCAGGCTGATATTTCTCTTTAGTATCCTTTGAAACTCTTAATCTCTAAATACACTCAATTGCCATGTTCGTTAGAGACACTTTTGGTAATCTGCAAAAGGATTTGTTCTAATAAAAATACTTTCCTGTGCAAGATCTGAGAAGCCTCAAGGCAATTCATACATAATGATTTCCTTAATTGTGTGGTTCTATTATAATACTTCAATTTAGTTTGAAAAACCACCTCCACTTATGAAGATAAAGTGAGATTGTTTCTTTGAACATATTTTGAATGAAATGCCAGGGGGTAGTGACAATTACTCTGTAGGGCCTCTTGGGTCTGTCCATCCACCACCCTGGGTCCACCTCCCATGGAAGATGAACTAGGGCCCCCTGCACTAAAGGGACTCAAAGCTAGAAAGAGCAGCAGAGCTTAGGCTTGGAGACAAACCCTCTGGATCACACCCAGGGTGCTTGAGACAGGGCTGTTCTCAGGACAGGCCATATTCTCTCGAGCACATGGTGACCTCTTCACTGATTACCTCTGCATCTTCCAAAATTCATCAAGGGAGAAGACAGTGCCAGAAGGTTCAGGGGCAGAGTGAGAGACATGACTGACATCTGCACCCACCAGCTTTCTGCCTAAGGACCACAGGAGACAGAGATTATACCTCTTCTTCTGGGGCCTTGTCTTCCCATCTATGAATGACACGAGATACTCAGACAAGATTCCCATCCCTTCTCCATCTAAAATCATGTAGTTCTAAGCAGCTAACAACGAGTGTATTATTTCCAGTTTCAAAATGGCACCTGGGAATACTGGCTTATGACTGAATTTTTCTATGATTTCTGCATTTGGTGTTATTAGGAAAATTTTCTTTGAATGATGAGCTACAGTTAAAATATAACATCTACTGGCATTAAAGCTCATAATGGCCTGTCTTCTAATTCCATCATATTATGTACCAGAAGCCCAAAATGTCCACTACTGACCTGATTTCTCATCCTGCCCTGTCTGTTAAGGCAGGTTTTGGTACCACTGAGAACACTAAATAAAAACCATTACTCTCACCCCAGCTGGGTTGTTCAGTCAGTTGGAGCAGTGTCCTGTGCACTGAAAGGTTGTGGGTTGGGGCACATGGGCACATACAAGAGGCAACTGATTGATGTTTCTCCCCACTCCCCTTCTACCTGTCTAAAAATCAATAGATATATCCTTGGGTGAAGACTTTTTAAAAAAATCATTACTCTCAATTCATAAGACTGAGAAATACCTATTTTCTAGGAAATGTCTTTCAAAATCACATTGTCTTCCTTTCATTCTTTCTTCATGGAAAAAAAGGCATGAAAATGGGTAAACAGGGAGGGGCAGACACCCTCAGGATGACTCCTTCAAGCACTCCACACCACCCAGCCTTAGGAAGCTGTTATGAGACATAAAACTATATCAGAAAGAACTGTGAAAGAACTGTATTAGAAAAGAATTAATTTTCTGTAACTACACTTCATTTCCTTTTGTTTCTCTCCCTCCCTGCCTTTCCTCTGTCATTCCCAAGTTCCCTAATAATTTTAATACACTGATGATATTTAGAAATAACAATGATCAAAGTTTAAAATTCTTAGTGTGAATTATTTGAAGAGAAAAAAAGCACTGTATTGGAAAAATTGAAAGCCATAAAACAAGCTGTAGAAGCTGAGTTTACTACCTGTTTTAGCTAACACACTAAAGCTACTTCAAAAACACTGAAGGTGGCTTTGGCTGTTGCTTCTCTTAATGCTTACGTAATCCTTAACTTATGTTCTTTGACGTTTCGATGTTTAAACAGTGTCAGTCGGGACAGAGCTGTAGAGTCCCAGCGTTTTGTATGATGTATACCAGATACATTCGGGAAGGCCAGTCGAATGGTAAATGACACACCTGGAAGCTGGGCCTACATTTCGATGTCATCAACGTGATAACCACAGAGGGCGCTCAGACAGAACTGTGGCATCTGACCCTCTGCTGACACAACCCCGCTGCGGGCCCCTCAGGTGCTGCCAGCCAATGTCGGGAACAGGCCAGGGGTGTGGCGGGGGCTTTGATGTCCTCTTTATCTTGTTTCAGGGAACGAAAATGAGTCTCAGTCACATAGTGTTTCATGAACAAAAGTTATTCCACTGCCCCACTTGATCCCTGACTTATGGCTAAGGAGAGAGAACACAAGCCTGATGGAGAGAGAAACTTCCATTCACAAACCATTTTGACTACATTCTCTCTCATTTAGTACCAATTTGAAAATTTCATGGAAGGATAAAACAGATCGGAGAATAAAATTTGGCCCACCAAATCAGGGCAGACAGGAACTGGACAGCAAACTGGCCTGGCGGTGATCCTGGGGTAGGGCCCTGCCCACTCCTTCCCAATGGAGGGCGTGGCCAGAGGGTCACCTTATCTGCATGGGGTTCCTAGTCTGTGTGGGGAGGGCTGACCTGGCACAGAGACAGCTGGCGATGGAGGACACAGGGACGAAAAAATGGTGACGCCCACTCACCCTAGCTTGGCTTACGCACCTCCAGGGAACTCCTTCAGACCTAGAGCCTGTTTCACAGCTGTGGGTGGGGCCTTAGAGTCTGCATTTCTCAGATGCCTAGGAAGTTGGCCCAGCCTCTCAGGGGCAAAGGGAAAGGGAAGAAGACTCAGTCTTGTAATAAAGAGCATTAGAATCGAAATGCCTCTGGCGTAGAGCAAAGAGCCAAGCTTTCTTGTCTCTTGAATGAGTAAAAGTCTGGGGCTTTAGGGACTCAAAAATAGCAATCCCAGAGAATTTGAAACTTTTAAACCAAAGTGGCCTGAATCCTTCTAACTTCAAATCAGCCAGCTACTCAGAGGGACAGTTGGGTGAAGACCAGCAGCCTCGGCAGATGTGCAACATTGGGAAGACCCATCATGCTGGTTCTAAGAACATTTGCAACCCTGGAGGCAGTCAGAAATAGAAAATGAGCCTCAATAAACACAGTTTATATTTAAAATGCTTAAAGACAACGTTTTTCCAATCCAGGCAACACTTGCTTCAGTGCCCCTGAGGTCAGGCCAACAATGGGTGACTGTGGCCTCCGGCTAGGGACTGCCGTGGGAATGGGCTTCACTGTTGAAACAGCGAATTCAGATCTCTGTGCAGCCTCTCCTGATTTTAAAATATGTTATTATAAAACTGCAGGACAATTACTTCTGGTCACTTGAAAGAAAAACATAGTTAATGTCTAATTAATATTTAAATGTTAGGCAGGAAGAAAGCACTGAAATTAGAGCAAGGACCCTGGGACTGCACTCAACCCCAGCTTCATCTGGAGAAGTTTGTTAAGTTTGTGGAAACTGCTCATTGGTCATGTGTGTAATGGCAGAGAAAAGGTGGTCATATTGTTTAAAAGAGGGCATCTGACTGATTCAACTCCAAGTCAACTACCACCGCAGTGTCTTGGTCTTATCTATGAAAATGAATGTGTTGAATCTGGTAAACTTGAAAGTCTTCACCTTAAATATTCTTGGAGGCAAATAGCAAAAGAAGCAACTTACCTTTGAGGTAAATAAGAATTCTCAAAGAAGTGATGTTCCAGTTTCCTAACATGTCTAGTCACAAAACATTTGCAATATGAATACAGTTGTCCCATTGGCATTTTGTTTTTGCTAATAGGATCTGTGCTTACTGACTTCATTCTAAGATTCCAGCTTGCCTGGGGGTCACTGTCATACTACTATATGCTTGGTTTTTCTCATTTAAGAACAGAGAAATATCCTGGTCATTGAAGTAAAAATGCAGTTTCCTAGGATAATGTTAACTTTTGAGTTCTTCACAAATGTAAGAGAAATGCACTCAAAATATAAGAGTGCTTACTGAGTTATGGACTGTGTTCAATCAATCAATTAGCTATTGACTGTGCAATTCTGTGTAAGTAACTCATGGTAATTTTAAAGAAAGGATTAAAAATACGTCTGATGACTATGAATTGAATAAAGGTGATGAAAAATGTGGCAGGACTGCCACAAAGGACTTCCCACAAACCACTTCTCAGTAGATTAACAAAACAGTGATGGGGTTAGAACTGGAGGACAGGCATGGGAGACAGGGCACCTGTTATCAGAGCAGCTCTCGATGGAGGTTGTGCTACATTCAAGACACTTAAAAGACACTGACCTGCTGGCACAGAGCGTTAGGGGGACAGCAGTGAGAAGCCTAGTGGGGGTCAGGAAAAGGGCCGATAGAGTTTGGATTCTATACAGAGTAATGGGAGAACACTGCAGGGTAATGAAGCAGCAGTGACATGGTCAGATTTGCCTTTTTAAGAAATCCCCCTGGCCACAGAGAGGGGTGAGTAGGAGAGGAAGGTGATGGTAGGATGAGAATAGCTGCCGAGGGGCCAGCCAGAGCTGTCCAGGAGAGGAGAGACGTCAACTAGTCTCTGAGTAGTTGCTCATTCTGACACTGCCTTTGAGTTTGAATCCTAACTCTGCTTCATAATTGCTGAGTAGCCTTGGGCAGGTTACTCTACTTTCCTGTGCCTCAGGTTTCCCATCTCTAAAATAGGGATAATCGTACCTTCCTCTTTAGAGAATTTGAGAAGGTAAAATAAAGGCACATAGATATTTTTCATTCATGTCACCCTTAGCAGGAGGGTGTCTTTGGAGATGAAGACCGGTGTAGACAATTTCAAGAGGTACACCGAGCCCAACTGGGAGACAGACTGGATGTGAGGGTGAGGGAGTTGTTGAGGCTGACTCTGGGCTTCCAGTTTGGCTACTGAGAAGTGGTGTGTGGGGAAGTGTACGCTCTCATCTAAGCCTCTATCCCATCCTCTGTTGCACCCCAGGCTTATGCCAAAGTGAACTGAGGCCACCCCTCCGAACCGGCTGTGTGCATTCACACTTCTGCCCTTCCTTCCGCCATAAAGCTTGTCACTTCTTTAATGTGATTAACAATATTGTGGTTATCACAAAAATTATATTTGGAGGCAAAATGTATTAATAAACAATGCTTAGTTCTGTGGGTTAAAGGCAGCAATACCATTCCATTTGGAAGGCATTAATCTGTCCATTTTAATTAATATGCCATGCTTCTCCACAGCTTTCCCTTCCCTTCCTTCCCAATGCACACTTTTATGAACTCCTTTTATATTGTGAAAGAAACTTGTAAATAATGAAAGGAGAATAACAGAAATGAAAAATTAAGTGGGGAAGCAACAAAAGCATTAATTTTAAAAAGGCTAAATTTGAACAGAAACTAAGAAATCAGAAAACAAATCATCTAGAAGCAGTAAATCAAAACCACCAGCCTTTCAGGGTCTGAACTGTCAATTACTGAATGATGTGCCTCTTTTTTTATCACCCGGTGAAATCCCTCACTATCTATAATTTTCACAGCTGAATCTTCTCTATTCAGCCATCAGCTCCAAGCTGTAAATGAAGTCATCTTTTTGCCAACAACACTATCACTTTGTATATTCATGGAAACCATGTGCTTTTCCTAATAACATTCAAACTTCGATTCCAGTATCTTAGACATTTTTTGCTTATGCTTTCAGTTGGCTTCAGTGGGTCTTCAAATGGCATTTAAAAAAAAAAATCCTTGCTCTAGTTTTCCATTCCTTTGCCTTAATTTTCCACATGTTGAGTAAACCATTTCCTCCTTTTTAGCAACCTCTTTAAGCTTTGTTTCTTCTGACACATAAATTCTGCTGGACTAGAGGATAGGAAACAAATGTGGGAATGAGTGTAGGCATACCAGAGAGGCCAACCCTTACCTTCTAATGACTTTATGGATATGAACCAAGGAATAATGTCTCCCCCAGAGGCTCTCATATGCTGTGCTGAGGCACACTGGTGGAGCAGCGCAAAATGTGCACAGGCGTTTTTGATAAATGTGCGAGTCTTCCGCCAATTGAGCATATACCGGCGATATCCTCCAGGTGGCACTGTGAACCGAACAAATCTGGAGGAAAGGTGGAAGTGGGTAATTTCTTACCCACAGGAGTTTCCGCTGGTGTCGGGTGGGCCAAGAGAGACTGCAATGGGAATGGGAGACGACTTCGCTTGGGTAGGACCGGGGCAGTCTCAAGCTCTTTGCGTAGAGCTCATCTCAAAGAGGCTGAGGTTGGGCTCAGGGCCCTCTGAAAGCACGACACAGGTAGGTCTCTTGGGGCTGAGGAACATGGAGACTGGCTTGTAGCTCAGTCCTGAGAGGGTCAAAGGCAGAGGCTGCACTGGACTCTCCAAACACAGAAAGCACGTGCAGGGAAGCTCGGTTTTCATGAGTCTAAGGGTGAGGGTTTTCTAGGACCAGCCATGTACCTGGGGGAAGGTGGTCAGGGGTTATCTTAAAACAAACACCCCTCAAAGATTTCACCCCCATAAAGGAAGCCAACAGCCCTGTCCTGAGGAAAAGGCTGTGCGCTCCCCCTAGTGGTAGGAGGCATGGCTGCCCCCAGGGAACCCTAAACCTGCCAATGAGTAAAAGCTCAGTGAAATCCCTCCTACCCAGGGGACACCAGTTTATAGGAGTCAGAGGTAAGGAAAGGAACCTTGTCACTTTTCTGTTAACAAGCTGCCCATCCTGCACACTCAGACACCCACGCGGGGCCCCGAGAGGTCAGAAGTGACGCCAAATGAGTGGGAGAGGAGCTAGAGCACAAAAAGAGGGAAAAAAATACCCAAGGTTTATTAAGTTTCCTGTCCCCTCCTCCAGAAGTTTCCAAGCCAACACTGACCTGAGCTGGGAGAGGGAGGTGCTAATTTAAACTGGAGGAGAGGTTGGAGTTTTGATCATGATGTTGGACTGGGCTTTTTCATGCCTGAAACTGATCTGAGGGCTTTGAATAATTTAAGATGAACCGAAGAGGCTATGGGTCCTGTCTGAGATTTCATCTCAGGGACAAAAGGAAAAATTCAGCAGAGTGAATTCTTAGGGCACGGGGAAAAAAGAGTATACTGTCTTCCTCTTTATCCCCCAGCGAATCCAGGCCAGAAAGTAATATGGGTCCACATAGCGTCTTTCAGGGCTTCTGCCTGTTTGCCTTCGGATACAGTGCCCCGGCTCAGTTCAGAGCCAGGTCCAGGGTTCATATGGGTTCTGTGTGCCTGGCCAATTATAGCTCTGAGACCCTGAGCAAGTGACTCAAGCTAAGAATACCTCAGTTTCTTCATTTATGAAAAGTTGACAGTAATGATTCCTACATTTCATGGGCTGATGTAAGAATCCCATGAGGTAACACATGGAAAATGCTCAGCATGGAACTCGGCACCAAGTTTGCTCAGTAAATGGTACACTGTTATTAAATTTCGTCCCTGGTGTCTACAACTTGGCACTGATAATCACCATCATTAGATTTCAAGCTTTATGGTAACTGAATGATCTTTTGTCTGAAAATGATTCCATTACTCTCAAGTGATAGTGTGTGTGCTATTTCTGTCAAAGTGCACTGACTGTGCAGTTTCTGTCTAAAAGGTCACTTGCATGACCCCATTTTTATTTGAATTACAGAGAAAATATGTGGTTGCAAATTTCAAAGCTAACACTTATGTGAGTGAAACAGGCTAGAGTAAATAATAAAGCCATTATTGAAAATGAAATCAAATCTATAAAGTTGGCTGGAGAAAAATAGCAGGTCAAATCTCAATGCAGGATGAATTCTTTAATGTCACTCTGTAGAGTTGTTTAGAAAACTTGTTTCACATGCTTCTTTGTAAATAAATCCACTTTTAAAAAAAGGTTATGGGTTTCTCTTAAAATGTGTTCCTTCTACTTAAGACAATTAAAATGAAGTAGAGAATCAAACAAACAAAATAAATCACACTCTTGTTCAACATTTTCCCTTGACCGAAGGGAAAGAAAGTGTTGCTATAAAGGGGCCACCAACTTGAATGAATGTGGGGGAGCCCCACGTTTTACCTAAGATTACAAAAATGGATGCTGTGCATAGCCATTGCCAAAATTGTTTGGAAATTGAGGGTTTTGCTTGATGACAATAACTACAAGTAATTAAAAAGCAGGGCAACTAGGATTCCTAATGAAAACCCAATAGGACTGCTCGCCTTATCCAAACAAACCTGAAATGATCCCCCTTTCAGCCACTTCTGTCCTCTCCTGGAGGGAGCTTTCCATGGTTGTGAGAAAGTGTGAGGCCATGGTTAAGCTCTAAATGAACGTGGAATTCAAGTGACCATTGTCCTTTTTTATAACCCTTACACTTAAATCACAGGTTTTAGAAGACTTCCTGGCTATGTGAGTCTGAGTGTTGGTTGGGTACCCCAGTTAGGCGGGCCAGGAGCACCTTCCAGCAGCAGTAGTAACATCTCAGCAAACTCAAGCATTACGAACTCCAAGAGCAATCCGTGGAGTTTATGGAGAGACATGGTGTTGAGAGCTCACACTCACCAACCCATCATCCTCACAATTACCCCTTTAAGAGGTGGTCTGATTCACACTGCTCAAGTAAGACAGTAAGTTCGAATCTTGTGAGTGATAACCGGTCAGCCCGGTCTAGGGGTTCTCCCACCAACATCAATGTTAAGCATCTGCACTTTGCATATTGCTTTTTCCTTTAACTGTGTAAACTTATACTCTGTGGCTCCCGCATAGCACATCCAAAAAGATTACGGTGGCAATAGAGACAGAACATTTAGTTCTGAACATATTTTTAACTTCTAGTGGAGAGCCTTGGGGCAAAGAATAAAATATACTGTAAAATAAATATTTAAGTGTGTTAAAGTAAAATGGTAAAACACTTAAACTTGACAAGAAAAAGTAAAGAGCATTTTTTGAAGCATGAACTATGTTCATTGTGAATATATTAGGTAAATTGCTATATAAACTGTTTACAAATTACCTGCTAATATGAGCATTTCTTATTAAGCATGTATGATGTTCCCAGAGCCATACAAATGTATCTCATAGATTTTCAAATTCAATCCACCAGTATCTCTAAAGCAAGTGTTATTATTCAGTCTTCACAGGTGAGGAAATTGATGCCCAAAGATACTAAGAAGGTTGTCTAAGATATTCAAGTGACTAAGTAGCTGTGGGTGCCAAACCCCAGCTGTAGAGGTACATCTTAACCCTCCTCACCATGTTCCACTATTCCTTCAGCTCTTCACAAGATATTTATGATGTATAGTAAGATACTTTCTATTTAAATATTATGGTTCAGGAATCCATACTAATTATACTTCAGTTCCTAAAATCTATTATTTTGGCCATTCAATACTTAGTACCAGCTTCCCCCAGGAGGGAGAGGAGGAAAAGTAATCAATTAACTTATTGTTAAATCAAATAACCACGCTACTTGCTAACAGCTTAAATGTACAAGCATTCTAGGTAGATGTTTACAAATTGGGCTCCATTAATTTAATTTTCTTTCTTGACACCACTGACTGCAGATGTACCAAAGTAAGCTGAACTTTGATGAAAGTTTGATAAAAAGTTTCTTTTTATTAAAAAGATCAATAAGGCAACATAACACTGTGGGTTCAACCTATCTTACAACACAGGGCATTTGGATAACAGGGATCTCACACTTTTTATTACTATTTTTACTAACACCCGAGCCATACACATAGCAGACACTCTACTAAAATGTGCACTGAGTTACCTAAAATGCTAAGCACTCAGTAGACTATATAGCACATTATTTTATACTTATAAAGGCTCAGTTACAATGCCAGATAATAAGCCTGGGAGGTGAAACTTGGAAACATAGTGTTTATGAATTTGCAACAGCACTGCAAGTGCCTCCTGTTGACTGGAGAGCATGGTGCACATGAACGCACAGAAACTGTTTACTCACATCTTGGTGAACACACTGGCACGGAATTGTGCTCAGTATACAAATATGGTGCAAAGAGAAATCAATACCAGGTAGAATTTTAAAGCAGAATCAGTAGGCTCACTTAAAAAAAAATACTGTTGATCTCATTTGCCAGGAACACCTGGAAATATTTTCCATCTCTTCAATAGCTTTTAGTACAGCAATTGTTAGAACAATTAGTTCTTTGCCTCAAGTGTACTCAGAAAAGACAAACAGTATTATTTTCACTTTTAAGGACTCTGACTGAATTGTGAGACAAACAATAATTTTCAAAATAAGACATGGAAGTCAACAGACACCTGTGTCTGCAGCACATATTTTAATCTTTAGCACTTAACACATCTCACACGAATCATTTTCAAGCTTAGAATGGTACAAGGTAAGGCTTCACAATTTGCACTCGAAATATTATTTTTGGGTCCAAGTGACAAGGAGCTAGGAATGACTGATAAGTTTGCTCCACTTGCCTGGTCCCGTTCCAGCTCCGCCTGTGAGCTCGCTAAAACTGAAAGCAGCGGGCCACCGGTGTGTCTACCTGTGTCTGGGGGCAGGCACAGTGCCAGGAGGGAGCAGGAGACATTGGTGATTAGGTGAGACACTGGGGCTTTGGTCGCAGGTCCTCTACCACCTGTCTCTCCTCACCTGTCACCAGGACCCCACCTGCCGTCTACATTCTCTGATGTCTGCCTCCACATCCTGATTTTTTCCCTGCCCTGGACCCCCGCCCTCCTGGGCCAGACCCTGACCAGTCTTTCCAGCTGGAGAAACTGCCCCCAAACACACTGGGAAGCCTTTGCTGATTTCTCAGTTTATATCCAGTCCTTCCTGCCCTCCTTCCTGGCACTTCCCCTATGGTCTTTATTATCAGAGAGGTGATGATGCCCCCCTCACCTTCTGGCCCCCTTCCAGCCCAGCCCAGCACCTAATGCTGGGGGACTGAAGAATTCAAACCCTCTTGTAGGAACCCCTGTCTGACATGTGTCCAGTTCAGGATGTGCCTTTGCCTCAGTGTAAAAGAATAAAAAGCTAAAACGACTAAAGAGGCTTTATTTACTTCCCCACCTTTCTACTCTTGCTGCCTAAACAAAGCTAACTCACCTAATAAGCTAAGGATCAAAACCAATGAAAATGTACAGTAAAAAGAAAAAAGTATTTGGTAAATACTTAAGATAAAAAACTATAGACATTGCTGTATGGACAAAAGAAATCTTTCATCAGATCTGAAAACTCTGCCCTCAATATCCATTCTAGTACAATGTGCTTTTCTATTCTATTCCTTTGTGCTTTTACTTTAAAATGATACCATCTGCCTCATCTTGATTCATTTTTAAACTTCTTATTCCTGTTTACTAAAGAAAAATGACTCATCCAAAGTAAAAAAGGGAGTTAGTTTTTAGAACTTTCCCCCCCCTCAGTCTATAGTATTTCTTTTGTTTAACAAGAAATAGCATTTTCTATTATTATTTTTAACATAAAGGAGTAATTTTGCTTGTGGCAAAAGATGGTTACTGATATTTTGTGTTTCATGAGCTCTCAAAATTCTGGGCCCAATCACTTAAGTCTGAGAAAAACAGTTGCACCCGTTTATTGGGTACCTGCTTCTGTCAGACCTCGTGCCAGATGGGACAAACACCTTGTATTTATTGCCAGCCTCACCCAACAGGTATTATTTGTCCTACTTGGCAGGTGGGAAAACTAAGGCTTGAAAGGTTTGAGAGACTTTCCTGAAGTTAATGAGTTGAAGGAGCTTGTCATCAACCTTAGGTCTGTCTGTATTCTAAACCTGTGCCCTTGGACTGCTCTTAACAGTCATGGGCACATTCGTGGCTATAAGGAGTGAAGAGGGGCCGATTTGGAAGTGAGCGAGAAAGGAAGGGAGGGAAGAACACAGGCTCGTGCCCTCCTCTCCACCCCAGCCCATATGATGCCAGGTCCAAGGCTGCTTTCATAACAGAACCTCCTTTCTGCTGCGATAGCAAGATCTATGTACTCACTGTTGGGAGATACTGTAGTTAGCAGAACTTGCTGTGCCAGAGATAAAATGGTGAGGGGGAGGAAGAGGTAGGATGATGTTCTGAAAACTTTGTGAGAAGGCATTCATAAAACATACAATAATAGGCCCAATAAATCCAATTGGTAGCAGTGGAAATAAAAGCTCTTTGTCTGGTAAGAGTCTCTAAGGGGCTCTCAAAATTTGACTGTACCTTCCTTGGTGGAAAATAATTATTCTAATATCTTGCTAAGAAAATGAAAATAACTCCTAAACAACAAAAAAACAACAATGTAGTCATCACCTGATTATATAAAAACCAGACTGTGTCTTGAAGAAGCCAGAGCCCACCTCTGGGCTTGCCTACAGAAAGGCATGAATCCCTCAGACCATGAAGTCCCACTGAATGTGACAAAGACAACTTCCTATAATCCCCACCCTCGAGGGAATGGATCCCGATGGGGATGTCCTTAAACATGTTTATATAGACACAGACTCTAGAATGCAGGAAGCACCACTAGTGTTTACTGAGCATCTACTATGTACCAGGCAGAGACCAAAATGAACAATATATGGAGCTCACATATATGGCAATGAATTAGATAAATAAATAAAATATGAGTATGATAAGTGTAAATGCTAAAAAGAAAAGGAGAGCAAGGATTTAGAATGGTGGAAATTATGGTTAACTTCAAAAAGAGGAATTTTGGTAAAGTGTTTGGTGGAGTTCAGGGTACAAAAAGAAGAACAAAACTGGAGACAGTGTTGACAGCTTATTTCAGGAGTTTTAAAGAGGCTATGATAACTTGAAGAGTGAGCAGGATCAAAGAGAAAACTTTTTTTTTTTTTAAGACAACATAGTTGTATTTTGATAAGAATCCAGGAGAAAGAGAAAAATGTGCATTGATGCAAGTGAGACTTTACACTAATATGCTGGGAACAGGGGAATAAAAACAAGAACCCCACAAATTTTAACACAGGTGGTAAATAATGGCTTACAGGTGTCAGAATGTTGTGTGGGACTTTTCATAACTGCCTTGTGACACCGCAGACCTTTTTAAATGATACCAGCTCTATAGGAATGGCACTGCTGTGGGCAAAGCAGTCTCTATATGGACCCCCTTGGAGCCTGAGGGTGGGCACGGGGAAGACAGCATCTGGCTGATGCAGAAAGATGTAAAGAGAAAACAGTGATATTGCTGTGGGAATGTGTACTAGACCCAGAGAGTCAGTAGTTACCTTCTTGTAGATTCTAAACTGTCCCAGAGGCAAAAACTAATAATGACAGGAAACAGAAACTCTCCATTTCCTTCTCCTTCTGCCAAAAGCAAATTATCTGGTGAATTATAATTTTATCTCCTAGAAGACAAAGGAAGATGTATTGCTTCTGCGAATTTAAAGTTTACCAAAAGAGAATAAGAGACCCCAGGGGAAGAGAGCCAAGAATTGTTAGAGTATATAACAGCTAAGGAAGGACTGGAATCATTTGACAAATACCAGTCAAATGCACATGTGCCAGGCACTGTCCTAGGCACTGGAGATACAGATGTGAGTGAAACAAACACCATGTGACATTCACAACATTCCAGCCAGTAGACAGCACAAGCCAGAGTAATGGTGGTGAGATGCTGGGGCGGGAATCTAAGGAACAAGGGCAGGGGAGCACCCAAGGAGAGAGTGAAAGGATATTAACTCAACCATTTCAGCGGTGACACAGAGGGGAAGGTGTCTTAGAGAAACAGATTACAGAGGACCTAATGGGATAAGTTAAAAACAAGGAAAGGAGAGAACCAGAGAGCATGTGTGACCCTGGAGGACAGTCCCATAAGGCTGGTGTGGCTGCATCCTCTAGGCTGTGGGGTCAGGCAATCCAATTCCCACTCTAGCTTGTTCCACTCCTTACTACCACACAACCTAGAATCTCTCCAACCTTCAGGTTCCTTACCTGTCCCATGGGGATGACACTGGGACTATCTTAGCACAGGGGACAATACATGTTAGCCACTGTTCTCTTTAATGAGCTGGAGAAAGTACTGTCAGATGAACATCGTAGACTGTAGAGGCAATCTTTGCAGACTGATTTAAGGAATAATTTTTAAACAATTAAATGTCCCTAACTAAAATTAACTCCTTTGTAAAGAGCTTTTATCTCAATAAGGGTTTGTGTAGATACAAGCTTACCACCTGTCCAAGAAACTTTAGAGGGGATTCCTATAATGGGTGGGAAGGTGTGGCAGATAAATGTCAAGTTCTTTTCCAAAAAGTTCTGTGTAGTCTTAAACTTTTAATTGCCCAGATTTAATTTACTCTGTTCAAAGCAAGAAGAAAAGAACAGGAGGACGGAGAAGACATGAAGACAGAACGTGAAGACAGAAAAAAAGATGAAGATAAATTATAATAAGTTATTATGCACTGAAAGCATAATTGAATAGGCTACTTTAAGAAAATGGCAAGAATGCTTGTGGTAAGTGGATTAAGTCTCCCAAGAAGCAGGCAGCAAAGCAGAAGAAGGTACTGTATAAGCAACTTGGGCTGTGTGAATTTGAAAGAGAAAGGAAGAGTGGGGACATCGTATCAGTCATGACCACAGACACCTCACTGTACCAGGGTAGGCTGCCCACCTTCCTTTCCACACCATTCCAGCAGTCCTGGGTCCATCCCATGGTCGATTTCTTACCTTCTTTTTTCCCTGAATTTCCTGTGCTTCTTTTACAGTATGTTTCTATGTATGGAATGTGTTGAGTCCTTCAAGCAGCGCAGAGACTCCTAAACTGCCCAATAAGTTTAAGGGCTGATCCAGGAACTTGCCACGCAGAAGCTATTCATTGGGTTAAGGGATGTCCTATGGGGTTGCAAAGGCGTGGTTGATACCTGGAGGTCAGAGGCAGCTTTTAATGGTATCAAGAGCTGGATGGTTACTATAGTAAATGTGCTAACAGAAATGTTATATTTGACTATAATGTGTTAGCTTATTTTTGAGATAATGTCATCCCAAATTCTTTAGGAAACATTTGGCCAGCCAAATAGTTATGAAATCCCACAGTCAGTACCTGGTATGCCCGTGACAGGCCCCTGGCTCCAAACTGAGCGATGCTGCCAGAAGCCACTTTGGATGCAATGCCTATGTCTCCAAATGAATGTTTTGATTCATGTAATTTCCTCCTCCATTAGCTTAGAGGAACTGTCTTTGTGACATTCTTTTTTCTTTATTGATTTCTAGAGGGAGGGGATTGGATTTTTCTCTTTTGAATAATAGCTTTAGAGGTAGACAGAGGCTTTTAAAGCTTCATCTATTTTACTTACTAAGGCACCCCAGGATCACTCCACTCATTTCTAAAATTCAAGGAGGCTAGAGCCATCCTATGTTTATAAGGATATCTAGAAAAACATTTCAATAAATGAAGCCAGTATAGATATATATGAAGACTAAATCACTCTTTATCAAGCTACAATTGACCATTAAAATGAAATTTATCTTAAGGAGACATTGGGAAAAATAAATTATATTTAAAAAGCTATTGTCCATCTCAGAAAATATTTTAGTAATCCATTGCTAGTCTTTGGACAAAGAACTACTCAATATTCAACTTCTCATCCTTCAATGCCAGCTTTTTTCAAACATTATGATAAACACTATAAAGTGACCTACTTCTCCTGACACCTAAGAAAAGTGATGTGTCATTCCAAAATTCATTTCTCCCATTTGCAGTGCAAAAGAGAATACTTCTAGAGCCATCCTTCTCTGACAGATGGGAAAGGCTCTTTTAAATGAAGATTCCCCCACCCCCAAATTCCAGAAAGTATCAGATGTTCCCTTACAGCTGGACAATTTAATATAATCTTTGGGTTCAGCTCTCTCGCTGGAATGGGAATGTTCTGGTAGACTGGGACTACATAAAACAGATCCTTGCAGGGAACTAGGTCGTCGGCAGCCGTCCGTCTCGAGAGACGATGGTGTAGCTTCTTCAGAGTCTATCTGCACCGCCAAGAATGGCTGTGCAGTCCGACTCGGGAGTGACATGGTATCTGTCTCCTCCCGTGTTGAATCGACATCTTGCGATGACGCTGAAGCTACAGAGCCTGGGCAGGGTAATATGGAGGGTCTGCTGTTGCCCATGCAGCAGACCCCCCCTCTCTTCGCAGCTGAAGGGTCCAAGGGAAAGACGGAGTCGTTACAGCTTGGGTTCAGGTGCGCCGCAGGAGTTGCCGGTGTTGACTACAACGTCAAACCGCCTTAGGGACTCCAGCTCCGGATTTTCTGTCGGGGTTTACTCCCTTAGCCTTTCCCCTGAAGAGGTATGCCGCAAGGCAGCGGAGGTTTTTTGGAGTCAGAGTTTTCCTTCTCTGATGTACCCTGACTGGAAGATCGAACCAGCGACACTTAGCTCGCAGGCCGACGCTCAATCCACTGAGCTAAACCAGCCAGGGCAAGGGAACTAGGTAGTGAAGTGATAAAAGGATTACAGTGATTTTTAAAAAGCAGGATTATCTGAGAGAGTATGTGGTGTGAGTCCCCGCTGAAACCAATGAAGACACCAAGACCTCCAGAGGGCAGGGAACACTGAGCGCAGGCTGGGAACACTGAGCGCAGGCAGGGAACACTGAGTGCAGGCAGGCAGACTTTGGGCCCACGTTGGTCTGCTTCCATAACTACTAGCTTTGTGATGTTGGGCAGGTAAATTCCCTCAATGTGCTTCCATTTTCTCATCTGTTAAATGGGAATAATAATAGCACGTTCCTTGGAATATGGTTGTGAAGCTTACATATCATAGAATGGAAGGCTCTTAGCATAGGGCCTGGCATACAGAAGGCAGGCACTAAATTTTTACAGTAAAAATGTTATTTCTAATCAAAAGTATTGAAACCACTTGGTATTGTTGGAAAATCATTTCCCAGGACAATTCATCATTTTAAAACACATGAAAATTCTAGATGTTCTTGTGAAAAGGAAATTCACCAAAACAGAATTGTTATCTAAAAAAAAAAAAAAAAATCTTTTTGGGGTTTTGGAAGGCATCACAATAAGCCTGTTCAGCAATTTGGGACAAGCTGACAACTTTACTAGGTTGAGTTTTCCAGAGAGTTAACCCAGTATGTCTCTTTATTTAAAGTCTTTGATATTTTCATTAGTTTTATAGTTTTCAGTATACAAGTTGCTTTGTTAGATTTCCCTTAGTTATTTCATTTTGGGGGCCACTGGAAATAGTTTTATACTTTTAATTTTGGTTTCCACATGCTCATTGCTAGTATATAGAAATACAATTGACGTTTGTATGTTGATCTTGTATCCTATGACCTTGTTGAATCCACATTTTTAGTTCTAGGGTTGTCTTTTTTTTTTTTTTGTAGATCCCTTTATATTTTGCAAGTAGACAATCAAGTCAGACAACACAGACAACAAAGAAGTAGGCATGAACAAAGTGGACTAAATGAAAATATGTGAGTGGTTACCAAGCAAACCTCCGCATTAGTTATATGCAAACACAAGATTATTTTTAAAATTTATATGGAAAGTCAAAGGAACTATGATAGCTAAAACAATTTTGAAAAAGAAGTATTAAGTGTGAGAAATCAGTCTGCTCAACTTAAAGACTTATTAGATAGCTATAATAATCAAGGTTGTGTGGTATTGTGGAGGGATAGACATACAGATCAATGCAACAGATTAAAGAACCCCAAACAGACCCTGACCAGTAGAGTTAATTTATTTTGACAAAAGTGCAAAAGCAATTCAATGAAGAAAGAACAGTTTTTTCAACAAATAGTGCTGGAGCTATTGGAAATCAATAGGTAAAAATGCAAAGCTCATACCTTATGCAAAAATTAACTCAGGATCATAGATTGATTTGGAAAATATTTTGGTAACTACAGAATTTTTAGGAGATAATGCAGAAGAAAATCTTTGGGATCTGGGCTTGATGAAGGGTTCTTAGATATGATATCAAAAGCATCCTCCAGAAAAGAATAACACTGATAAATTTGATTTATCAAAATATAAACACTTTTGCTCTGTAAAAGACCCTGTTGCCAAGATGAAAACACAGCTACAGACTGGGAGAAAATATATGCAAAACCCATACCTAACAAAGGACTCATACCTAGAATACTGAGGTCTGTAGGGAAAGGGGCCAGCCATTGTTAATGTAACGGGAATGGTCTGTGTGACATGGATGTAACCTGGCAGCCAAGGGGAGTGGACTGGAATGTGCATGTGTGAACAACGATGACTTACTTCACTGTGGGGGCGGCAGTACTTCACTTAGTGAGCCTGTGTACTGTGTGGCCATCTCATTTAAAATGACTGAGCGAGTAAACCAACAAATCTGCATTAAATTTTGTGTTAAGCTTGAACATTCCTCCCTAGAAACTAACTGGATGACTCAGAAGGCCGCAGCTATGGGCAACTGGTGATTGGCAGCTTTATCACAACAACGGCCTGCTCATGCATCATGTCTCATGCAGTTTTCTGGTGAAACATCAAATCATGCAGGTGACTCATTCCCCCACAGCCCAGATTTGGTGTCCTGCAACCTCTGGCTTTTCCCAAAACTAAAATCACCTTTGAAAGGGAAGAGATTTCAGACCATTGATGAGATTCAGGAAAGTAACGGGGCAGCTGATGGCAACTGAGAGAACCATGGGAGGTCCCAAGGTGCCTACTGTTAAGGGGACTGAGGTGTCATTGTCTTATGTACAATGTTTCTTGTATCTTGTGTCTTCTTCAATAAATGTCTCTATTTTTCATTTTACATGGCTGGATACCTTCTGGACAGACCTTGTATATAAAAATAACTCAAGATACAAGACCAAATGATCAAATCAGTAAATGGGCAAAAGACATAAAGAGGCATTTCAACAAAGAGGGCATACAAAGGTCAAACAAACACACATGAAAGATATTCAATTGCACCCCTGGGAGATCAACTAAGATAAAAAAAGGTGATGTCAACAAATAAATGCTGGCAAGGGTGCAAAGAAACAGGATCACTGTGTGCATTAGTCAGAATATAATATTGTAGAGAAACTCTGAAAAATAGCATGTGAGTTTCTCTAAAAAACTAAAGGTAGATTTACATAGAGTCCAGCATTTATACAAAGAAATGACAACTGTATCTACATAAAAACTTGTACATACTTGTTCACAGCAGCTTTATTTGCAATAAAAAAACAGCCAAGATGTCCCTTAATAGATGCATGGTTAAAAAGACTGTGGTATATCCATACCATGGAATGCTATTCAGCATTAAAAATAAGCTATTGAGACTTCCGGCCAAGATAGACAGACACGCTGCATCTCCCTCCACAACTAAGAAGGAATACAACTATCTCAAAACTAGAAAAAACCTAAGGTTCCAGAAAATCAAACTGCATGGAAGTCTAACAAACAAAGATATAAAGAAGAAACACTCACCCAGACAGGTAGGAGGGGCGAAGCTGAGGCGGAGAGGATATGGTGTGGTGGTGGCGGCAGCAGCAGGCTGGTGGAAAGCATAGTTACATGTTTTCAAAAGTCAGGAGGGACACCTGTAGTGTTCCCAGCTCCTCACCAAAGCACGCAGCTCATGGTCCCAGAAGTGGGGAAAATCAAGCCTCATTGCTTCTGACTGTGCAACCAGTGGGCATTGGGGTGGAGGCAGAAATTGCCAGTCTCTCTGTAGAGTCCGCTTGTTTAAAGGGCCCCCACAGTCCTAGAACATCTGCAGACCCACCCACTCTGGGAATGACAGCCAGGACAACAGCTAGAGGGGCACCAGTCCCATACGGAAGTGGGAGAAATGCCTGGAAAAGGGGTGAGTGCTGGGTAAGCAGCGTTGTTCCCTCTCAGACCCCTCCCCCACATATAGCACTACCAGTTGGTGAAATAGGTTGCCCTGTACTGATGAATCCCTAAGGCTCCACCCCTTGCAATGTAACAGGAGCAACAACTCTGCCTGGGACATGGAGGCAAACAAACACAAGAGTCTGCCAGACAGGGAAGTATGGCCCAAAGGAGGGAGTGGATCAGGGTTCCAGTGGGAGAACTAAGCGACGAGGAGATAGCCAATCTAACACATGCAGAATTCAAAACACTGGTGATAAAGATGCTCACAGGCTTGACAGATATGCCTGAGTATGGCAAATGCATAAGGGAAGAAGTGAAGGCTATGCTAAATGAAACGAAGGAAAATCCACACAAAACCAATAGTGAAGGGAATGAACTGGGGTTCAAATCTATGATTTGGCACATAAGGAAGAAAAAAACAGTCAACCAGTACAGAGTGAGGAGACAGGAGTTGGAAAAAATGAGGAGAGGCTTGGGAACCTCTGGGACAACTCTAAAGGTGCCAACATCTGAATCATAGGGACGCCAGAAGAGGAAGAGCAAGAAATTGGGAACTTATGTGAAGAAATAATGGAGGAAAACATTCCAAATTTTGTGAAGGGAATGGACATACAAGTCCAGGAAGCATGGAGAGTCCCGGGCAAGCTGGACCCAGAGGGGACTACACCAAGACACATCATGATTAAAATGCAGCATGAGAGAAGTGTAGAGTTGCCTACAAGAGGCTGCCTATAAGACTATCAGCTGATTTCTCAAAGGACACTTTGCAAGCAAGAAGGGACTGGCAAGCAGTATTCAATATGATGGGAGGCAAGGACCTACAACCAAGATTAATTACTGTTTCCAGCAAAGCTATCATTTGCAATGGAAGGGCAGATAAAGTGCTTCCCAGGCAAGGTAAAGCTAAAAGAGTTCATCATAACCAAGCCATTATTATATGAAATGTCAAAGTGACTTACTTAAGAGAAAGAAGATCAAAACTATGAACAATGAAATGACAACAAACTCACAACTATCAACAACTGAATCTAAAAAATAAAAACAAAATCCAACTAAGCAAACCAGAATGGGAACAGAATCATAGATATGGGGATGATTTGGAGGGTTGTCAGCTGGGAGGGCAGAGGCGGGGAAATGGTGCAGGGATTGAGAAGCATAATTTGTTGGTACAAAATAGGAAAGGGTGAAGCCAAAGAACTTATATGCATGACCCATAGACATGAACTAAGGGGTGTGGGATTGCTGGAGGGAAGGGTGGTACTGGGCAGAGGTGAGCAAGGGGGGAAAAAGTTGGAACTACTGTAACAACATAATAAAATATACTTTAAAAAATCAAAAAATCAAAAATAAAAAAATAAACTATTGAAACATGCATCAAGTTGGATGTATGAGATACATACTATATGACTCCAGTTATGTAACATTCTCAAATTACACAATTATAGAGATGGAGAACAGATAAATTATTGTCAGGGGTTAGAGGTGTGTGTGTGTGTGTGTGTGTGTGTGTGTGTGTAAAGGGGTAGAGAATGGGAGATCTTTGTATTCTGGAAACTATATGGTTAGCTACATGAACCTCCATACGATAAAATGACGGAAGTATACACACACATGTACTAATGTCAATTTCCTGACTTTGATCCTGCATTATATTATATAAGACATAACCACTGGGGGTGGGGGAGACACTAGGTGATGGTACAATGGACCTCTCTGCTATCTAATTTCCTATAAATTTATAATTTCAAAAGAAGAAAAAAAAAGCCTAGTGGGGAGAATACAGTCTGCTACCCCAAAAAAATGAACACGTATGATTTAAAAAATAACATAGGAAGTTAAATTACAATTGAAATTAACATGTTTGTCAGATTACGTTTTATATGGAGAAATGGGCTTTAACATTTCTCATGAAAACAACCTAAGGCTCAAACTTTGACTTCAAAATTAGAAAAATGGAACTTTGTTTCCTAAATTGCTCCAAAATTCTAAAATGAAATTATATTTGAAAAAAAAAATGTGTTTTCCCTTCTGGTGGCTCAGAATATGGCATGGGTTAGAATATGTTATTTAAACAGTACTGAAGACAACAAGGTACTATCATATAAACTTCCTTCTTCATGCCTATGAAAATACCAAGTTGTATGAGATGAGATGAGAAACACAAGAAATTTAATACATTCATATTGTTATTTGAAATCTGTTCCCAAAAACATATTCATGTATAAATTCCATATAAATCAAACAGAACAATTCTAAACTTCAATGATTTACTACTCCAAAATAAAACGCTTTAAACTTATTTTGATCAGAGATTAAAAAGAAAAAAATCAGCATTAAAGAAAAAGGATTTGGGCAGAACTGACTTCTTGGTTTCCAAATTTTGAAAAATTGAACAATTTTTCTTTTTAAATCCCGGTTTCTCTGTAATCTACTTAGAAGAACAAGATTCAGAAACAGTGTATTTGACATTTCCTGTCCTCCTTATTAATTCTATACTATAAATGACCATTCTAATAGAGATATGCAAAAAGTATTGGGAAAGTTTTAAGAACAACACATGCTTTGCAAATTTAAGTTCTCTTTAAATATGGAAATCTTTTCGAGAATTAGTGATTTTTTTAAAGGGTGTTTTCTTATCCTCTTGCATTTTTTGAAACTGCCCCAGAACAGTCACCAGGGTGGGGGCTATTATAGCATTTCAGGGACTTAAAAAGTGTAGGCAAAAATAATAAAAAGGTCTAATGAAACAAGTTACGAGTGTAGTGTGATATGAAATCCCAGTCTCTATTTAACTAGCTTACTAGCTCTGTTGGGCTTTGAGGATGAAACTTTTCTGGTGGACGATGCCACCCCAAGATGAATCTATCAGAACTCCTCTTAGCAATGGCTCACCACGTTTTGCTATCACGGAAATCAAGGATCTCACAGTTGGAGGTAACAGCCAGCCTAATTCATTTTACCCTGGGGTGACTGAATATCCTAATTAATTCAGTACTAAGGGCTCTGCCAGTATATGCGCTTTCTGATATGTATGTGGAATAGAGACCAATCTTAATTATTAGACCTACTGACCAGGAAGGTGTCACTCGGAACCCGGTCTTCCCCTTTAAGGCTGAATGATTTCTACTTTCATTACCACTTTCTCTAGTTGACACTTTCACTATTTAACCAGGACACCCTCTTCGCCCCTCCCCCCAACGCACCTGCATAAGAACTTAAAATAGATAAGAAATAAGGTAAGCCAACTTACCAGAGATGTAAAAGAGGGTATAAAATTAGAAACACCTGTATGGATATCATAGCTTTCTAATTTGTAAAGAATCAGACAAATGTATTTTCTATATAAATAGAAGAAAATTGAAGTCCTGTCACAAACACTATTAATGAACTTAGAAATCTGCTTTTATTCTGTCTTCCAAAGTAAGTCTGTTCAGGAAGAAACTGTATCTCAGAATCAATAATCAGGACGGCTACAAAAATGTCTGGCAAATGACAAATTCTTTTTCAATTAATTTTTATAAAACACAAGTCATATTAATCAAATAACTTTTAATTATGAACTGTATAAAATCTTTACCATATCATGTTCATGTGTTACAGAATGTAGCATCTTCTGCACAATGGTTTCCAAAGTGGAAGCATACATGCAGAATATTAGTTAATGATACTGACTGTTATGATTTGAATAATATGAAATATATAAAGAAATTTTTAAAAAGTCCTAAAAGTTACTTTTGGTTCAGAATGGCAGCATGACTTCTTTTGTTATCTCCTTTCATTCCTAAAATCATGTTAAAATGAGAATAAAATAATAAAAAGGGCAAGAAAAGCAGAAGAGAGACACAAAGCAGATGGATGAGCAGTAGCTAACCTAAGGCGACAGTCACCAGAAGTTCTACCCTAAGAGTCTGCTGGAAGATCCCAGTAAAAAACAAGTAAATTTTCACAGCACCACCCCTTCCCCAAAGAGGCAGGACCAGGGAGCAGTACAGACTGAGGCAGGGGGTGGGGAGTTTAGAAACCAAGCTGAAAACATCCAGCCTGTGGAACTCCTGAAGCGCTGATAGGCCCCAAACCCACAGGACTCCTGCGTGGGCAGGGATGGCTGGGAGCAGGGCTGAGTTAAGTTAAGGTACCAAGCAGTGGGGTCTTCATCTCCTTCCTCTGTGAAGCTCTCACCACACTAGTAGCAGGAGGTAGGGACATTCTCCAGAAGGAATTTTTTCTTTTATAACTGAGGAAACTGATCAGCCCTGGGTGGGGGTGGAGGGAGGCAGCAGTGAATGGGAAAGGAAGTTTAGGGGTTCCAGTTTGGAGGAACGTGGCTCAGCATGATTCCAGATTGCAGGAAGCCATCAACAACTCTCACTTTCACACACTGAGATCTCAATCTGAGTCTCAGGATCTCTTTTAAGTGTTAATAGGTAGCCTGGCTTCTAACATGAAAGCCAGAGACCCAAATAATCAAACAGAAAAAAATGGCACCTGGAGGAAAAGGAAATATTCAAAGGACATTTGAAGAAAACTTCAAAAGACCTAGGATATTGTCTAAAAAAACAAGTGAAGTTATTGCAGCCCTAAAATAAAAACCAAATGCTCTTGTTTTAAAAAGGCAAAAATAAGCATTGGGAATTAAATACTTAATTGAAATAAAGATTCCACCAAAGGATTTGAAGGAAAATCAGGAAATCTCCTAGAAAGTAGAGCAAAAATCAAGTTAGAAAAATGAAAAGACGGTAAAAATGAGAGGATCCACACACAAGATTCAATGTTCAAGTAATAAAAATTCTATGCAACAAAAACAGAATACGAAGAGGAGGAATTATTTAAGAAATAATACTAAAAAGTCAGGTGGAGGGGTACAGGCATCTAGAGCCAGAAATAGCGGTCCGAAGAATAAAGAAACAAATGAAAAATCCACACTAAGTCATGTCCGTGTTTAATTTCAGAACATCAGGAAAAAGAGAGGATCTTTAAAAGCTTTGAGAGGAAAATAGGACACATACAGGAACCAAAATGGCATTGTGCTTCTTAAAAGCAGCACTAGATTCCAGAAAGCAATGGTGTAATGTCTTCAAAACTGAGGGAGAATAGCTTTTTAACCTACAGTTTTATGCTTGGGCAATCCTTCAAGCACAAGGATGGAATAAAGATACCTTTCAGACATGCAGGGATTCAAAAATATGCTTCCCAGGCACTTAGAAGGCTCACAGAGGATGTGTTTCTTAAGACAAAGAATAAACCTAGAAAGAAAAGACATAGAACTTCATGGAAAGAGGGTGTCCCCCTCTCACCCCCACCCCAGGTGCAGTCAAGGGCAGTTCCAGGATTCTGGTGGGAAGTCCCAGCCCAGCAGCAGCCGAGCAGCTTAGACAGCAACTAGCCCAGAAATGACCCTGGGGATACAGAGCTCCAGGAAGCAGACATGCATGAGTATTTGTGAAATATTATTCAGAGGCATATGGCAGAAATGTTGAAACATTTGGGGGAAAAATGACTCTTGGGTATATTATAAAATAAGGACAAAGACAAAAGGAAGCCTTTAATAATTCTATGACAACAGAACAATTTTCTAAAAGAAAGCAGCTGTGCTTTTAGTATGTGCAATGTGTGGCTATCTTACATTATCATAATAAAAATCAACTTAAAAATAAACTAATTATAAAGATTCTAAACTTTTTATAATTTTTGCTGTCTGGCATATTCCCTGGGCAATTCAAGGGGAAAAAAAAATACAAAATGAGTTGAACACATCACTATATTTCATTTGCACATAGGACAAATGAAACTTTTTAATTCAAAATGTTACATATCCAGCATTATCAGATGGTTGTTTGGAATCTGGGAACATAATATGGACTAAAATTAAAACTAAACCTTTCCTTAGTTTGATGAACTCTACCAGGCTCTCAGACCCATGTCAGAGTAAACCAAAGGCTTTATTATACTGTTATGTCAGTGAGACGATTTAAGCTGCATCCACCGTCTGTGCATATGGACAAGGGAGATCAATGACTCTCTGGCTTACCTCGTTTGGCCTCTGCTCAGATGTCACTTTCTCAGGCCTGCAGCCACAGAGCTCTGTACTCCCAACATGCCCCATCCTATTACAATGCTTATTTTTCTACATAAATCTGTCATTAATTGAAACCTTTTTTCATTCATTATCTGTCTCCCGCACCAGAACATAAGCTCCACCAGAACATAAGCTCCATGAAGACATCATGGTGTCTGTTATTCACCCTTAACTCAAGGGAGCATCATTAATATTCAAATGATTGAGTTAGCAAAGGGTAAGTAGAAGGGAAACATAGGTGTCTGATATGCCTCCAAAGCAGCATCCACTGAGCATCCCTAGACTTCTCATGGGGGGCACCCCAAATCACTAACCCTCAAACTCCACCCTATGTGGATGTTGTCTAGATGGGCAAGGCATGTGTTGGTTAACAGTTGCCTCGGCTGATTCTGATCCCAGCCACCCCTCCAGGGCTTTAAATAACCATCATCTACTCTTAGAGCTCAGTTATAGCCATTCTTGTTTTCTCACCTTGGGGATTGCCTGGATCCCAGAGGCATGCAATTATTGTATTGCTAAATTCTTTATAACTCAGCTCTTGGATAGGTAAGTCAAAACCTCAACAATTGGGCTGGTATCCCCCTTCCTTTGAGTAGTGCTTATCCTTACCTATAGTGAAGGGGTGACCACTTCTGGGATGGAACACAGCAGTAAGTGCATATTCTGACACAAAAATAAATTAGAAAGTTCTTCTGGTGAAATACCAGAGGTCTCCTTGAGGTGCCCTGTCTGAATTTCTTTTCGTAGACAATGGATATCAGTATGGTTATTCTATTATTCCTATATCCTCCATCATTTTTCACTATTAAACAATTTGCAGGATAATTCAGATGAGAAAAGCTAGATCAGGAAGATAAAAAAGGAGGCATCCAAAGGTACAAACTTCAGTTACGGAATGAATAAGTCATGAGGGTGTAATGTACAGCATGTTGACCATAGTTAATACTGTATTACATATTTAAAAGTTGCTAAGAAAGTAGATCTTAAAAGCTTTCATCACAAGAAAATTTAATTATGTGTGGTGATGATATTTTTTTTTTTTTTTTTTTTTTTTTTTTTTTTTTTTATTTATTTTTTTTTTATTTTGGTTTTTCAATTACAGTTGTCCCCTTTTCCCCCAATTTCTCTCCCCCACCCAGCCCACCCCCTCTCCCGCAATCATATCCCTCCCCGCTGTCCATGTCCATGAGTCCTTCATACAGGCTCTTTAATTAAACCCTTCCCTTACTTATCCCCCTTCTCTCCCTCTCCCCTCCCCCCTATTGACTGCTACTCTGCTTTTTGTTCTATTTAGTTCCTTTGTCTGTGTTGTTCTTTAGTTTCCTGTATTAGGTGATATCATATGGTATTTTTCTTTCTTTGCCTGGCTTATTTCACTAAGCATAATCCTCTCTAGTTCCATCCATGTTGTTGCAAATGGTAGGAGTTCCTTCTTTCTTTCTGCTACATAGTATTCCATTGTGTAAATGTACCACAGTTTTTTGATCCACTCATCTACAGATGGGCACTTAGGTTGTTTCCAGCACTTAGCTATTGTAAACAGTGCTGCTATGAACATAGGGGTGCATAAGTTCTTTTGAATTGGTGTTTCAAGATTCTTCGGGTATAATCCTAGTAGTGGAGTCGCTGGTTCAAAAGGCAGTTCCATTTTTAATCTTTTGAGGTAATTCCATACTGTTCTCCATAGTGGTTGCACCAGTCTGCATTCCCACCAACAGTGCAGTAGGGTTCCCGTTTCTCCACATCCTCGCCAGCACTTGTTGCTTGTTGATTTGTTGATGATGGCCATTCTGACTGGTGTAAGGTGGTATCTCATTGTGGTTTTTATTTGCATCTCCCTGATGGCTAATGATGTTGAGCATTTTTTCATGTGTCTATGGACCTTCTGTATGTCCTCTTCGGAGAAGTGTTTGTTCAGGTCCCTTGCCCATTTTTTAATTGGGTTGTTTGTTTTCTTGATGTTGAGTCGTATCAGCTCTTTATATATTTTGGATATCAGTCCCCTGTCTGTGATGTCATTGGCAAATATGTTTTCCCATATGGTTGGTTTCCTTTTCAATTTGCTGTTGTTTTCTTTTGCTGAGCAGAAACTCTTCAGTTTGATGTAATCCCATTTATTTATTTTTTCCTTTATTTCTCTTGCTTTAGGAGATGTATCCGTGAAGAGATTGTTACGTGAGATATCTGATATTTTCTTGCCTATGTTTTCCTCTAGGACTTTTATGGTGTCACGGCTTACATTTAAGTCTTTGATCCATCTTGAGTTTATTCTCGTGTGTGGTGTAAGTTGGTGGTCTAGTTTCATTTTTTTGCAGGTCCCTATCCAGTTCTCCCAGCACCATTTGTTAAAGAGGCTCTTCTCACTCCATTTTATGTTCCTTCCTCCTTTATCAAAGATTAGTTGACCATAGAGGCCTGGGTTTATTTCTGGACTCTCTATTCTGTTCCACTGATCTATATGTCTGTTCTTATGCCAGTACCATACTGTTTTGATTACAGTGGCTTTGTAGTATTGTTTGATATCTGGTGTTGTGATTCCTCCTGCTGTGTTCTTCTGTCTCAAGATTGCTTTTGCTATTCGGGGTCTTTTTTGGTTCCATATGAATTTATGGAGTATTTGTTCTAGGTCTGTGAAATATGTCATTGGTATTTTAATAGGGATTGCATTGAATTTGTAAATTGCTTTGGGTAGTATGGCCATTTTGATGATGTTGATTCTTCCCATCCAAGAACATGGTATTTGCTTCCATTTATTTGTTTCTTCCTTAATTTCTTTCTTCAATGTTATGTAATTTTCAGAGTACAGGTCTTTTATCTCTTTGGTTAAGTTTACTCCTAGGTACTTTATTTTTCTTGTTGCTATAGTAAATGGTATTTTCTTTTTTGTCTCTGTCTCTGCTATTTTATTGTTGGTGTACAGAAATGCCTTGGATTTCTGTATATTTATTTTGTACCCTGCGATTTTGCCAAATTCACTTATTATATTGAGTAGTCTTTTAGTGGAGTTTATAGGATTTTCTAGGTATACTATCATATCATCTGCATATAATGAAAGTTTCACTTCCTCTTTCCCAATTTGGATTCCTTTTATTTCTTTTTCTTGTCTGATTGCTGTGGCTAGGACTTCCAACACTATGTTGAAAAGGAGTGGAGAGAGTGGACAACCTTGTCTCGTTCCTGAGTTCAGGGGGAATGCTTTCAGTTTTTGTCCATTGAGTATGATGTTGGCCTCAGGCTTCTCATATATAGCCTTAATTATGTTAAGATATGCTCCCTTTATTCCCATTTTGCTGAGTGTTTTCATCATAAATGGGTGTTGAACTTTATCAAATGCTTTTTCTGCATCTATTGATATGATCATGTGATTTTTGTCTTTCATTCTGTTTAGGTGATGTATTATATTTATTGATTTGCGAATATTAAACCATCCTTGCATCCCTGGAATGAAGCCCACTTGATCATGATGTATGATCTTTTTGATGTGTTGCTGGATCCTGTTTGCCAATATTTTATTGAGGATTTTAGCATCGATGTTCATCAGTGATATTGGCCTGTAGTTTTCTTTCTTTGTTGTGTCTTGACCTGGTTTGGGGATTAGGATAATACTGGCTTCATAGAAAGAGTTTGGGATTTTCCCTTCTTCTTGGATTTTTTGGAACAGTTTGAGGAGGATAGGAGTTAGTTCTTCCCTGAATGTTTTGTAGAATTCGCCTGTGAAGCCATCCGGTCCAGGGCTTTTGTGTGCCGGGAGATTTTGGATTACTGTTTCAATTTCCTTCTTTGTTATTGGTCTGTTGAGACTTTCCACTTCTTCTTGATTCAGTTTTGGAAGGTTGTATGTTTCTAGAAATTTGTCCATTTCTTCTAGATTGTCAAATTTCTTGTCATACAGTTGTCTGAAGTAATTTCTAACTATCATTTGTATTTCTGAGGTATCAGTCGTGATTTCTCCTCTTTCATTTCTGATTTTGTTTATTTGTGTCTTCTCTCTTTTTTTCTTGATTAGACTGGCTAGAGGCTTGTCGATTTTGTTGATTTTTTCGAAGAACCAGCTCCTAGTTTCGTTGATCTTTTGGATTGTTTGTTTAGTCTCTATGTCATTTAGTTCTGCTCTGATCTTGATGATTTCATTCCTTCTTCTTGCCCTAGGCTTTGTTTGTTGTTGTTGTTCTAGTTCTTGTAGCATTGTGGTTAGGTTTTTTATTTGAGATTCTTCTAGCCTTTTCAGATATGCCTGTATTGCTATAAACTTCCCTCTCAGGACTGCTTTTGCTGTGTCCCACAGGTTTTGGGTTGTTGTGTGCTCATTATCATTAGTTTCTAGAAATTTCTTGATTGCTTCTTTGATGTCATTGTTAGCCCATTCATTATTTAATAGCATGTTATTCAATCTCCATGAGTTTGGGTGTCTTTGATTTTTTCCTCTGAGGTTGATTTCTAGTTTCAAGGCATTGTGATCTGAAAAGATGCTTGATATGATTTCAATTTTCTTGAATTTGTTGAGGCTTGTTTTGTGACCTATCATGTGGTCTATCTTTGAAAATGTCCCATGTGCACTTGAAAAGAATGTATATTTTGCTTCTTTGGGGTGAAAAGTTCTATATATATCAGTTAGATCCATGTGGTTTAGTGTGTTGTTCAATGCCTGTATATCCTTGGTGTTTCTTTGCTTTGATGATCTGTCTATTGTTGATAATGGAGTGTTGAAGTCCCCTACTATGAGTGTGTTGTTGTTGATATCCTTTTTGTGGTCTTCTAGTATTTGCTTTATGTATTTGGGTGCTCCTATGTTGGGTGCATATATGTTTATCAAAGTCATATCTTCTTGATGGATTGTTCCTTTAAGTATTATGAAATGTCCTTCTTTGTCTCTTTTTATTGTCCTTGCTTTGAAATCCATTTTGTCTGATATGAGAACTGCTACCCCGGCTTTTTTTTCCGGTCCGTTTGCTTGGAATATTTTTTTATATCCCTTTACTTTCAGTCTGTGTAAATCTTTTGTTTTGAGGTGTGTTTCTTGTAGACAGCAAATATGTGGGTCCTGTTTTCTTATCCATTCCGTTACCCTATGTCTTTTAATTGGAGCATTTAATCCATTTACATTTAAGGTTATTATTGACGTGTATTTATTCATTTCCCTTTGTACCTCTGTTCCTCTCCTCTCTTGTTTTTTCCTAGAACAGTCCCTTTAGCATCTCTTGCAATGCTGGTTTGGTGGAGATGTATTCTTTCAGTCTTCCTTTGTCTGAGAAACTCCTTATTTCACCTTCTATTTTGAATGAGAGCCTTGCTGGGTAGAGTATTCTTGGTTGTAGGCCTTTGTTTTTCATTGCTTGAAATATTTTTGACCATTCCCTTCTGGCTTGTAATGTTTCTGTTGAGAAATCAGTTGATAGCCTTATCGGAGCTCCCTTGTATGTTATTTGCTGCTTTTCTCTTGCTGCTTTTAGGATTCTCTCTTTGTCTTGGAATGTTGCCATTTTAACTATGATGTGCCTTGGAGTGGGTTTTTGGGGGTTCCTCTTGATTGGAACTCTCAGTGCTTCTTGGACTTGCATAGCTTTTCCTCTCATCAGGTTCGGAAAATTTTCTGTCACTATTTCTCCTATCAGATTTTCAATTCCATGTTCCTTTTCTTCTTCCTCTCGTATTCCGATGATCCTTAAATTATTTTTCCTAATGCTATCCTGTAATTCCCTTACATCTTGTTCATATTTTTTCAATCGTTTTTCATTTTGCTGTATTGTCTGGGAGTTTTTCTCTACATTATCTTCTAACTCACTAATCCGATCTTCTGCTTCGTTTAGTCTGCTTTTGACTGATTCTACTGTGTTTTTCAGTTCAGAGATTGTATTCTTAAGTTCTTCCTGGTTCTTGTTAACGATTTCTATGTCTTTTTTTATGCTGGTGTAGTTCTCTGCCAGTTCCCTGTAATTTTCTTGGAGCTGCTGGTAACTTCCTTGAAGGTTGTCATAGTTGATTTTAAGGATGTCGAGTATATTGAGCTTCTTTACCACCATTGTTTTGAATTCCATGTCTGACATTTGGGCTATGTCTATTTCGTCTATCTCTCTTTCTGAGGATTCCTCTTTTCTTTTCATTGAGGGGTTATTTTTGCGTCTTACCATGTTGGATTCTTTTTGTTTTTATTTATTTATTTATTTATTTATCTATTTATTTATTGGGGGGGTAGTCTGCTTTGACTTCCCTCCTTTGTGGTGTAATATTCTTTATCGAAGGTCTGGGAGTTTCAGTGGTGCAGTCTCTTTGATATCCTGAGCCTGATGGTCTTAAGTTACCCTTTATGTCGTTTGTTTATGCTGTTCGGTTATATTTCAGATGTTCTTTGATAGGATCTTCCTTCTGGCTACTTGGTTGAGAGTCACTCTATCTGCTTTGTCTTGAGTTCTTTTGTGGATATGCTGTTAAAGACATAAACACACAGCCCAGGCAGGAGACCCACACCCTCAGAAAGTATCCCCCACTCTATCCTGCTATCGTTAGCCAACTAGCCCGTATTAATATAAATGTAAAGAGATTTGAGCTTTTATACTATAAGAAGAATAGATACGAGTTGTTTTTGGGGAGGAAAAATATAATTTTTGATAGAGGGGTTGATAGATTAATAATAGTTGAGACTGTGCAAGCCAGTTAGTAATATTTACATTGTATGTTAAGAAAAATAGAAGAAAAGGATAGAAAAATACTTAGTATAGTAAGAAAGTGGGATTGTATTGTATTTGGGTTTTGGTGATGATATTAACTAAACTTATAGTAGTGATCATTTTGCAACATATGCAAATGTCAAATCATGTTGAACACCTGAAACTAATATAACATGTCAATTATAAGTCAATAAGAAAAGGAAAGCACCTGGAAAAGTGATACATAAAGATTTCCTAAAGCAATCTCAATAAGAAAGCAGCATATTATGCAGAGGGTATCTTAACTAATGATAAAATATTTATGTGCAAATGCAGTTTGGTTATCTTCTTTAAATATTCTCAGGCCATGTGCCTTTCCTCAGTTCTCATTCTACTAGAAACCACATGCCCTTGCGGAAGGTGTCCTTGGAGTCACTGAGTCAGGGACACAAATCTGCGAGGCATGATGTTTTGCCCACTTGTTCAACGACAGTACAAATGTTTACTGAAAGTATAAACTTGGAAATCAGAAAGACCTTGGGTTAACCTTGGGCTCCATCGCTTATTGCCTGTGTGTCCCAAAGCAGGTTATTTACCCACAGCTGAGCCTTGGCCTTCTTGACAGTAGAGGGATGCATAACCTACCTTACCAGATGGTTGCAGACCTAAAATGAGATAAAGGACACGAAGAACTTAGCATGATGCCAGGCACAGGGAGCAATGAAAGCCTGCACAGTCACAGCCATCACCCAGTCTCCTTTGACACAGGTCAGCCTGAGAAGCAGTGCAGTACTGAAAAATGTCTGCAAACAGGCCATCGTGGGAAACCACAAGAAGATGGCAAGGATCCATGACAAAAAGTGAGGAATATATTTCAACCAACTTCTCAAAACCTTGCAATGAGAGGCGAGCTATTTGGAATGTCAGCTCTTCTATCACAATGAGAAATTCCTATACCCCTATTTTTCCAGAACTCAAATAAAGAGAAAACCAATTAAGAGAAGGCAGAGCATGCCCACTAACTGTTTTCAGCGATGCTGTCTGAGTTTTGATCACTCCATCCTGGGAGATCAAAAGTTTCAAAGCAGCCTTCCTGAGATAGAGAGCATGTGGCTGGGCACGTATCAGAGTGTGTTTGTTTTCTGGCTACTAAGAGAAATACCATGACCCCACTTGTTCATGTAAATCATGAATAATATGAATTATGAATGTTCAAAGTAATAGATAAGAATAATATCTCTAGGCAATGTTAAAATGAGAACCAAAAATGAGACTGGAAGACTAGAAGGACTGATATGGTTGAGAGGTTTTTAAAATTTATCATTGTTATTACTGTTAGTTGTTTTAGAGTAGCAAAGGGAAAGAATTTTCCCCAGACTGCACCAAACTGACATCTGAAGTTATATCTATTAAAAAAAAAAAAAAGAAAAAGAGGTACTTTTCAACTTTTTCAACCCACATTTTTAATGTTCAAAAAGGAACTTTTGGAGATTTTTTACCTGAAAGTGGCCTCGAAGATGTTCACAACTGAAGCTTCTGCAGAGCCAGCTGTTTTGCAGCTGAAAATATGAGTGTGTTGAATAAAAATGTCCTCCTTAGTGCAGCCTTTGCACAAGCATCTCAGTTCCTTATACCACGGCTGTGCTACCCCAACCTTCCCTTCATGAGGAGCCTCTGCTTAGAAGTAACTACCTCTGATAAAGCTTCCCACATAAGTGAGCCACTGGCTAAACCTCCCACCACTAATCTGCTGAAACAGCACCCTGACCTGATGTTTGGTTCCCTCACATCCTGCATGAAAAGGCAATGTTTCAAGATGGGAAGAATTTAAAACCTGAAAGCCCCAGACTGCGTGGCTAGTTTGGCTCTTGAGACTCAACTGATAGATCTAGGCTGTATCTACCTGCACTGCCCTGACTAGAGGGATCAGCATTTCTAGGACAGAATGCCCACATTCATCAAATATATGGAAATGATGTCAGAGGAAAAAGTCAGTAGAGAGGAGGAAAGAGAATACACGGGTACTGTATTAAGTCCCTGGGGATAAGGGAAATGGCATTATTATCACTAAACAGATTGATGATAACTGGATAAACATTTTAAATACTTAAACTTAATGACAGTTATATACATTAGATATATCTTCTTCATATCTAAGAAACTTATTCTAGAACCCTTCTGATACATTTTAGAGGCTGAGATAGTTCATAGTACTATTTAAGTGTTTATAAAAAGAGACATTTTGATTTAAATTTAAAAAATGTTGTCCTGAATTTAATCTTTTTGTTTTCTAATGGAACAAGGAACCTAAGTCTCTATTAAGCTTAATGTAGATCAAATAAATTGCAAAAATACCTTGGGCTATAAAGACAGACTATGTTCATTAATAACATACTCATTAGGTACATAGTACATAATGATAATGATTACCACAAAAACTACTTGGTAGTGCTTACTATATGACAGATTTTTTTCTAAGGCTCTTTACAAATACTAGCACATTAACTCCTATAATAACTCTATTAGGTAGGGGCTATTACTCTCCCACATTTTACACATGAAGAAACTTAAGTCCCCAAAATGTTAAGACATTCAATAACTTGCCATGAAAAATGCTAACTACCTCAGCTAAAAAGAGGTGGAGCTGGAACTTAAACAAGGCCAAGTGGCTCCATGCTAGACCCCTCTCCTGATCACTATGTGGCCAATAAAGAAACTGAGCTGCTGCGAGAGGAAGGACTCCCCCAAGAGGCCGCCCTGGCTTTAGGCAATGGTCTGTGGCTATGTGCTCAGACACAAACACGGAGGCCTCTGCAGCTTTCCCCTTTCTTAGTTTCCTCTGGCTCTTTTCCTGAATGTTGGTTCACGGATCGTCGAATTGGGGAGTATATCTGAACAAGCTACTCTTTGTTCCTGTATCTGCATCCAGCTGCCGCCAAGAAAGCATCACACAGAATCGTGTCAGCTCTTCCCATGTAGCCCAATGTGCCTTCTGCTTTATCAGGCTCAGAGAAACCGCTTCACTTAGCTGCCCTAGTTGGTTTACCTGCTATTGATTTTTCTTTTTCCTGCTTAACAGATTCTGGGTAGAACTGCATAAAAATGCTACACAATAAACCTGCCACAAAAGAGCCTCTTTGCTCTAAGCCATCCCATGGGATCCTAGACATGTACTTTCTGGCCTTCTCAGTGCTTTTCTTTAGGTCTTGAGGGAGCTCTTAGGCTTAGAGTCCTAGAGGTGGCTCCCAAAAGCTGTGTGCATCACATTAAGGAGAAGCTCAAAACAGTTTGGAGTTAACAAACCATTCCTAATGCTCTATGATCTGTCATAGCCTCCTGTTTCTGGAATCCAGAATTACCAGCCTAAAATGGAATAAATTCTGGACAGATGTAACAAATAAGGTAATTTACCTGTCTTTCCCTTAGCTTCTCCTAAGAGGCTAAATGTTCCTTCATTCATGTCCTCTGGGTTTACTATCATGACACATCCGAACATCAAGTGTCTGGAAAGAAGAGGACCCCCCAAACCTTGAAAACAGGCTAATTCACTCCACTTAAGGGTTACAGAGCTATTAAACTATTAAGGGACATATCTGGTCTGGATTTTAGGATTGGCATACTTATATATTCAATAGATAATTGAGTTCCTCCTACGTTCAAGACTGTTCTGTCTGTCAAGCAGGAGGGGCTCCCTGGAAAGGCAACATCTGAACAAAGTTTTGGAAGAGGCGAGGAAGTGATCACAAAGGTGCTGGAAAAAGGCAAGTGCAGAGGGCTGGAGGCACACATGTGGGTGGTCTGGAAGGAAGGAGGCAGGCAAGCTAACAGGCATACTCTGTGCATGCTGTGGGCTGCTATAAGGACCATGACTAAATCCACAGAGAATGACACCATTGTGGCATGTTGAGCCCAGGAAGGCTTGAACTCCTGAGTTAGAGGGGCCTCTCTGGATGCTCTGCTGAGAAGGGGTTGTAGGGGGCCAGAATGGAAGTAGGGATCAGTTAACAGACTATTGTGATGATACCAGGGGTTTGGTCCTTGACTATAGTGGCGAGACCTAGTTATTGTATGGATGTATAATATATTAAAGATGGAGCCAGCAAGATGAACATGTATTTATTCATTTACTGTCTGTCTCCCATACTAGCGTTAAATTTCACTGGAGCAACTTTGATCTGCTTTGTTCTCTGCATCTCCAGAGCCTATGGCAGTACCTGGCACATACGAGTCTACAATTACCTGTTGCATAAGTAAATGAACCTGCCAAAGTTCAAAGTGCCACCAAGGGGCTGAGCTGGGATCCCAGGCCTTTCTCACCTCTAAATCACAGTTCATAATCACTGCAACTCTGTTTCTGCTAACATTACTATTTATCAAGAATAAAAATTTTCCTCCCACTCAAAGTTATATCCAATGTAACACATTTCTCAACATCTGAATAGGCACCTGCATCATTCTCAATCTGCAAACAGCATTGCCATCAGGACGATAAGGGTCCAAGACGGGGGAAAAGCCCCTAGAAGCTCCTACATACACACGCCCGAGTCTGGCTCAGCTCTGGTTCGAGTCTGCGTGTGTATAGAATTTATTGTCTTGTAGAGATACCATATTATCACCATTCTACAGTTACACAAAGTGCATGCAAGAGGAATTCCTTTATGTAGTTCTAAAGAAAATGGGAAGTGAACCAGGAAAACAGTTCTTAAGAAACTGGATGGGGGTGGGCACAAGTAGGTGAACAATGGATTATTTTGGAAAACAGTGTCAGTCAAGATGAGTCACAGATTCTGAGGAAGGTGGATTTTACCAGAATTTACAGTGATCCAGTTACTAATTGGAACAACAACAACAACAAACTTTCCAACAGAGAGAAACAGGTAACCCGGGAGCACTCAGCTCCTGAGAGGTCTGGTGCCCATGAAGACCTCCTCTCATGCTGCCTTAAATGAGAGGACCACACAGTAGGAAGTCTGGAGAGGAGCCTGTCTGGTTTAGATATTGCCTCTACCTGGCCAGTTAAGTCCTTCAGCAAGATACTTAAATTCTTTGTGTCTCAATCTCCTCACCTGTAGAAAGAGATAAAATATTATCCATCTCCATATTTTATTACATCAGGATTAAGTAAATGAACACACGCCAAACATTTAGAATGGTGTCTGGCTCCTACTGCTTGATGAGCCTTACTGAACGCTGATCACTTCACCCAGCATGTGGGTCTCTCACCTCAGTGCTTGCAAATGCATCTAAAGACCCCCAGCTTGTCCAGGTGACTGAGAAGGGAAATCTCCTTCTGGTGTCTGAGTTCAGAAGGAAAAGCTTTATGTTCTATGTCTGGGGTTCAAGAGAGAAATGAATGTGGGGGTCTCATGTCAGGAACATAAAGTCACTGAGGCCACAATGACAGAGGCCATGGGATGAGCACACCTGCAGAGAATGCCAGTACCTCTTTTCGAGCGTTACATATAATTAGAGCTTTCAAAGAAAGTTCTGAGAATTAATGAAAATATGCAGTCTTGTATCATTTCTGGAATAAATAACCACTCAATATAAATCTATGTGACTCCTGGACTTACGGCCAAGATGGAGGCTTAGGCAGACACGCTTGGTCTCCCTCTACAACTAGAAAGGAATACAACTACCTCAAAACAAAAGATAAGCAGAAATTCCAGAAAATAAAACTACATGGAAGCCCAACGTATGAAGTTATAAACCAGTGGTGCTCGTCGGACGGGTAGGAGGGGCGGAATCGGAACCGGAACGGAAAGGTTGGGCGGTGCTGTTTGTTGTAGCAGTGGAGAGAGTGGCAGGGGGAGCAATCCCAGATGCAGTCCTGGCAGCTCGCGACCCCAACGCTGGGAAAGGCAGCCCCCCCCCCCCCCCCCCGTTGCCTCAGACGGATGAATCCTGGTCTCCCAGTGGAGAATAACGGCAGGAATCCACCTTGGACCCCTGCCCCCACACAAAGCACCACAGCACAGTGTAAAATGTTGCAGACCACTGCCGGTCACTGGGTAGTGACGAGTACACGGCGCTCTGCCCCCTACAGCCTGCCTAGGAAGCAAAGCAAAACAAAACACAAATCTGTCAAAATGAAGCAGACAACGGTTGAAATCCCGGTGATGCACCTCACCAGGCAGCATATGAGGAAACTGACAGACAAACAAATAGGAAACCTTTCAGAGGCTCAGTTCAGAGCTATAGTTATAAGGTGGCTTACAGAATTAATAAAAGATTTGGAACAGGACAGGGAAGGAATGAAAGCCACTCATACTGAAACGAACAAAAACACATACGAGACAAGTGGTGAGGAAATAAAATCCAGAGATCAAATCAACAAACTGGAACATAGGGAACGAACAAACAGTCAACCAGTGCAGAAAGAGGAAACAGAAAGCAAGGAAAGTGAGGAGAGGCTCAGAAACCTCTGGGACAGCTATAAGAGATCGAACATTCGGATTATAGGGTTGCCAGAGGGCGAAGAAGAAGAGCTAGAAATTGAAAAATAATGTGAAAAAATAATGAAGCAGAACATCCTGAACTTGGGGAAGGAAATAGACTTACAGGTCCAGGAAGCACAGAGAGTTCCAAAAAAACTGGACCCAGGGAGAACCACTCCAAGACACATTATAATCAAATTGTCAAAAATTAAAGATAAAGAGAGAATCTTAAAAGCAGCAAGAGAGAAGAAAAGAATCATGTACAAAGGGGTCCCAATTAGAGTATCAGCTGACTTCTCAAGGGAGACCCTGCAGGCAAGAAGGGACTGGCAAGAAATATTCAAAGTAATGGAAAGCAAAAACCTATAGCCATGAATACTCTATCCAGTGAAACTGTCATTCAGAATAGAAGGGCAGAGAAAGTGCTTCCAGGACAAAGTAAAACTGAAGGAGTTCATCAGACCCAAACCACTGTTATATGAGATGTTAAAGGGATTGGTTTAGAAGAAGGAGGATCAAAACTATGAACATTAAAATGAAAACTGCATCACAAGAACCAACAACAGAAGCTAGGCAATCGAAAAAAGGCAAACTACATAGGCAACGAGAGTGGAAAAAGTGGGGAACATACTGGGGGGAGGTAAGCAGGGAGGGGTAAGGGGGAGAGGGAGGGAGACGGTACAGGAATTAAGAAGCATAGTAGGAGGGAATGGAATAAACAAGAAGAGGTTGAGAAGAACTATATGCATAACCAATGGACATGGACTAAAAGGGGGGGGACAACTGGAGGGAGGGGTGCCACCGGATGGAGGGGAGCAGAGGGAAAGGAAATTGGGACAACTGTAACAGCAAAATCAATAAAAGATATTTAAAAAAAAAATCTACATGACTCCTGAGGAACAGCAACTATGGCTTCTAGGAGTAATTCCCTCAGACTAATACAATTCCTTCTCATGGAAAGGGGACAAGTCATAGACAGAATCTATGAGGACTTCAGATTCTGTCTCGTATCACAGCAATAATCTGGGAGTAGTGTCTCCCTGTACAAATATTATCCTTGAGTTATTAGTGAGTATTTCCCTTGTTACGGGGCAGGGTATGCTCATTAAATACCCAGAGGGCAGGCTAGAGCAAACTTACTAAGTTTGCAGATGACATAAATGGCAGGGCAGGGTGTCAGTTACTTTAAAACACAAAATGCCAAAATAAAGAATCAACAGGCTATAGTGGAGCACGAGCCTTTTAAAATATGATGGAAAAGTCACTTACACTCTCCTCTGACATTTATCTTCTTTCTTTGCTTACTAAGTTCTAGCCAAGGCATGAACCCAAGCAATTTGTAGATACGGACACCATAAATGCCATAAAGGTCCATGCCCAGAAGGCCCTTCTTTATTAATGAATCACTCCCAGACAGATTTGTTTCCTTCTTTTGCAGGAAACTTTAAAAGATCCCTGAGAACCATAAAGCCAGATGATATTTCCTCTGGGTATGTTCTTGGGAACACATTACTAGAAACTGCTCCTAGGTTTAATGGGAACCAGAACTCTTCTGGAACGAGGCCAGATCAGGCTGGGGCTGTAACCAGGAGGTGGAGCCACATGCCCACCAGGGGGCTCTGGGACCTGGCCCCCGGGGCTCACAGCACCACCTTGCATGGTGCAGAAGTGAAAATGACAGCCGAGTGAAGTTCAGCTGCAGGGTGAGTGGCGTTGTTACTAATGCCACAAGCAAATGCTCACGGTACAGATTTTGATACTCAGACTTTGAAAGTTGAGCTTTAGACAAGGTAATATTCTTAAAAGTTTACTTGTAAAAATTACTAAGCAAGCTATCGATGGGAAGAAAATAATCTTAAACTCTAATATTATTGTAATTTGAAATTGGCCTAAAACAACCCCAAACAAAACTTTATTGCTTCACCAATGGCCTTTTGCTTCAAGTGTAACAAATCCAAACTACAAATATCCATGGGTAAATTTGTTTCACTTATCTCAGTTAAATAAGACACAGAAAGTGCCAACCACAATGCCAGGCACAAACTTGACATTCGCTGAAGGTTGAGAGAATGTGGCATTTATCCCTCAATTGCTTCCTACTTCAGGGAACAAGGGGCTTGTGTATACATGGGGGCACAAAGGAAAAGGAAGCTTATGTCCTTCACTCACTCAACACATGTTTGTTTATAGATCGAAACAGTTTGTTTAAAGAAGCATTTGTGATGAAATCTTTTAAAGGTATTTTGCATGCTTGCATGCTTTTTATTGATAATTCATGGCTATTATGTTACTATAGCGCACATAAACTCTGCCTATAGAAGTTTACTCTTTCAGATTTCTGGTGTTCCGCACCAGGTTGTTAGTTGTTAATTGTCTTGTTAGTCATGCGTCCAAACGTCTCTCAATCCCTTCATAATTCTTGCTGCTGATTTACTGAGTTAAAAAAACAGATATTGAAAAATTTAAAAGTCTCATTAAATATAAGCCAAAAGGCATTGCATGGACAATTTAGTAGCGAAGAGAATTATTTTTGTGCCATTATATTAAGAGAGATATTTTCTGAGTACAAAATTATTTTTTTAAACTTACAGGCACATGAAGACTGGGTCTGGTACAAAATAAATGTATATTTAGAATGTTGCTATATGTTTGCAAAAAATAGATATATAGAATTATAAATAAACACAAAACATAAAGTTGTTTTTATAAAGATTAATTCATATTATTCAAACATACAATATTTTTCCTAACATAGAATTTATCAATTGCAATAATCAAGTAATAATATTCAATTGAATCTGTTTTATAGAATTAGAAATAATGTTGTCTTCAAAAAAGTGAATTTCCAAAGTGACATTTAGGAGAAGATTTTATATTTGGCCTATTATAACTAGAAATCTATTTTCCTATAAGCATATTTCATAGCTACTTAAAGACTTAGCTTTTTATCTGAGGAACAGTCACCACCAGTGCTTCCCTTCTGTGTCACTCCCTAAAGTGTTTGGCACAATTTTACAGCATTGTTTGAGTGACACGTTCAAATACCTAGTATATAATTTACTTTCTGTGGAAATTTTCTCAAAAACTGGAAAAACAACTATGGCTGTTTTTAATCAGATTTTTTACCCACTTGTCTGCATTTGAAAGAAAAAAGGAAATAAGAGTTGGCCAAGAACAAAATATAAGTCAACTTTTGAGGTAATTTTTCCAGAATAAAGAGAAACCTTGGTCAGGGGCTCTGGTTTATAGTAAAGAAGAATATGAAAAATAAAAATAATGTTATCAGGTAAAATATATTTAAAACACTATTCCCTTTACATAAAACTGAATTAAATTTTCTTTATACATGAATCACTGTGACATTTCCAACTATGTTCACCTTCTGAGCCATTTTGAGTCATTCATTCTCCAAGGAAATTTAAATTCTATTCACCCACTTCCTTTCTTTTTCCTCCTCTACAAATTAAAATGCATAATAATGGCATAAATTTCATAAATAAACATAGATCTTTTCCCTTTTTCTAATCATAGCATTTAGTAGCACTTTGTGGTTTGGGGTAAATTAGACTTGTAAGTACAATACATTCCCCCCTCCAAACCAATGAGTATGTTAATACAATCATTTGCCTCAAAGAATTTCTTGGATAAATAATTCTGGACAGTCCAAATGTAAAAAAGTCGGTATTAAGTAGATAGCAGGTTTAATTCTTGCTAGCCCCAAATTAAAGGTTACTTCTTTTGGATGGAAGCTTCAGGCCTTCATGGTGGGCTCTATCTCAATTTCTCAGGGAATTCTGTGCCCTTATGCTATTCAGTAGATGGTAATGGAAGAATCATTAGAGTAAACACAGGAGACATGATGCCTGGATGTTCGATCTGGCTGTGTCTCTCACTACAGCCTTTGAATCAGTAAATTGAGTAACTTACAACAGATGGTTGTCTCCTGGCCTGCCCCACACTCACAATAAATTAGTTGCATGGAAGGACAGATGAATCATGGGAAAGCAGTGGGGTGTTATTTAGTCTAAAGGTCCGTAATCACTACAGGTTGGGACGACACTGGCTCAAGTGACCACTGTGACAATCCCCACCCAACCTTCTGCTTTTCTGATGTTAGTGGGAACTCCTGGTGGCCCTTTTGGATCTCCATCAGTGTCCCAGGCACCTTGCCATGGTCAGGATTATTGATCCCATTCCCTGTGTGCCCTTCATCTATGACATTGGAGCACAGCTAGGGAGGAGTATGAGCCACCTGGACAGCAACAAGCCCTCCTCCCCAAACGGCCCTCATATACCACCTGACTAGTCACCAAAAGGGATGTTTACACAGGATCAATACTGTAGGAAGCTAAATCACCATTTTTCAGGCCCTTGCTGGAAATGGCTACTGTGACTTTCTTTGAGACCAATTAGTAAATTAAGCCCTGGAGTCTTTAAGAATTTTATTTACAGAGACTCTGACCGTAGCCAAATTTGTATAGCAAAAAAAAAAGTTAATTTTGTGAAATTGGATGTTAGTCTTTTACCCTGTAGCTACTTAGGAATTGATTCAAACTTCCGTTCAATCCCTAATCTGGTCCTCTGATAAATGTTATTTATGGAACAAGGGCTACGGGCCAAGCATGGGGCTGGATGTTCAGGGTGGAGGTGGAAGTAATAAACAGATAAGACAGAGGCCTGTATAGTCTAGTGGGGAAGATGGAAATGAAGCAGACAAAGATCATGCAACGTGTGATGTGTTTCGATCCAAATACCTCTATATACTAGTGACATCCTGGGCAAGGTAGCTGTTTCCTCATCTATTAGCACCTGTAATAGGGCTGAATAGGGTGGTTGGGTGAATTGAGATCATGTGTGTCAAGTGCCTTGGCACATCATAGGCACCCAAGAAAGAGGAGGTGATGGTGGTTAAGAGTCAATTACTTTCGGGATTCAGGGGAACTCGTAATGAAGCTCCCAGGAAGGGTAAGAAAACACCTGTCAGCATTGTAACTGTGGTGCACAAATGACCGAGAGGAGAAGGAGGGGGGCACCAGCAGAAGGACTATCTGAGCTAATGACTCTCCAACAGCCAGACCGAGGGGTGGGGTGCACTGCTGTTGCAGGAGGGGGAGGAGGTGCAGGAGCAGGAGCCCGAGGCTCAACAGGCTGTGCTCCAGAAACCATCAGGAATGGCTACAGATGGGTGGCTGGGCCTGTGAGGTCCCTGAGCAGCAGACACTGCTGGCCTGGAGGTCCACGAGGAACAGCAGCAAATTCCAAGTCACCATTTTCCCAAAAGTGCCAGAAAGCATCCTGTGGGATTCAGGTCAAAAGAAAGAGGCTCCGTGTATTTTTAGATCAAGTCTAAAGTTGAGGCCTGTCCAGCAGTGATGTGAGGGCTGCCTCTGTGGTGATTCTGAAGGTCTCACCAGTCCATGCCGGTTCAGGTGCATATATTCCTCGTATTTTTAGCCCTGAAACTGCCCTTGTTTATGGGTGTTGTTAAAAAATATTAATAACCAGAATCTGAGAATTAGTGAAGGATCTTCCATGTCCCCATTTCTGACCCATTTCTTTACTGTCACCCGTGTCTTCTTGCTTCTCACAATAATCTCCACCTCAGGTTCAGGCAAAAATGTTTTGGAATCAAAGTTTATTTTTTCTTCATAAAGCTGATGAGTATGATGAAATAAGTCACATGAAAAACTATATGCAAACTCATGTATATAAAGAGGGCAGATCCTGAAAAGAACAAAATCAACTGGATTCCTTGCTACGTGACTGCTAAGTAGTTGGAAAAGGCAGGGAGCAAAATCAGTCTTTCCCATCTCAGACTTTCTCCGAGCTATGTTTAAACCAGCTTCATTCCCTCAATGCAATTATACCAGCTTTTGAAAACACAAACATTCCCTACACAAGGCTTTTCACTGCTGTGTGTGACCAAGCATGCTGTCAGTGTGAGGCCTGGCAGGGGACAGCGTGACCACGGGTACATGCTGGTGGCACCAGGGACGTTCTCTAAAACGGTAATCAAGTTCCTTTCTCTTACACAGGCCATAGCACAGGATCTGATGCATTAACAACCCAGAGGCTCTTATTATTATTCATTATACTAATATCTTTCAAAACCAACCCATTTGGAGGTTCCAAATTATAGGTATTTATTATAAGGCGGAATGATACAAGACAGTTTTAATTATTTCAGACATTATGAAATTAAAACATTCTGCATGCATATTACAAAATACACAATGAGACCCGCGGCTTGTTGACTTAAACTAGCACACAAGACTACACACTCACCCCCTTGCAGACATGAATGAAAAAGCTAGCAATCGCTATAGAACTGTTACTAAGACCCGCCACCTTTAATTAATGAAGTGATTTGGCTGTTTGCCTGTGCAGCATACCTGCGGGGCCTTCTTTTACAATGAAAACAAAACAAAAAATGTTTATACTGCAAAAATATTTTACGAAAATCACCCAATAATACAAGCCTCTGAATATTAAATGGCTAGACTTTCTGAAAAGCAAAGTAAATATTAGAGAGTCAGAGAAGTTTTAAAATCAACAAGGCATCTGTTACTATATAAACTATTACTAGGGAAGTAGCTGAAAATACAATATTAAAGAGAATGTGTGAACTCATTTTTCAGCAATAGAAGGTACAAATGGTAAGGGACTCTTTTTCACTATTGATGGTCCTCGCTTTTCAAGATTACTACTGTAAAAAGAACCACAGAAGCCGAACCCATGCAACATATACTCAATAATCAATGGTAAGAATTATGAATGATAATAATTGTGATCTTTAAAAATGTTTAGTTAAAACTCACTGTTGTTATAAATAAATATATAGGGGAATGAACACTATAATTTAAAACACTGTAATTGACAACATAAACACATTGGGAATTCATTTCTTTGGAAGAACTTATCAGATGAGATGAGTGTGAACGATCGATGCTTGCCTTCTCTGTCTCATCTTACAGCACACAAATGAGACAGACATCTTTTCTATGCCCCAGGGAATTGTCACATTCCTCTCTGGACCAGCTTCCACCATTAATTTTAATTTTAATTTTTTAGCTGCCACCATTTAATTGTTTGTGCTTGCAATGTCACAAATATCTCCAAGAATTCCTTCCCTGTGGAGTTTTTGATGGCACCACTTCCTCTGGGACAACTATTCTTTGTGTCACAACCACTCCCTTCATTTATGCTGGTGAGTTCCCCTCACTCAGCTCCTGTTTGCCTGCTGAGTCTCTCAACGATGGCAGTGCCAACATTCCCACAGTGAGCTGTGTGTTCGATCTACCTTTGATTTAAATTTCATTTCCCGCGTCACCACTTTGCATTGCTCTGCCTCACGTGCTTTGTGGTTGGCCAATTCCTTTTTAAGTATCATTAATAAAATGTCTTAAGTTATCACTTGAAACAAGGAAGCAACGTCACTACTGTACATGCTTTCCCATCCCTGGGTGAACTGAATAGCAGATGTTCAGTGATCCATCACTGACGACCTTTGAATCAAGTGACGTGATTGATCATCGGTCATGACAAGCACCTACTATTTAACAGTAGTGATCTGTGGATTGAAGAGCTAGCAATGAAGTATGTACTTTATGCAACTGCAGTTAATAGCCTATGGGAACTGAAATTTAAACGGTGGCATTGAACAACTGGTTTTACTTAGCTAAAAACATGTAATCAAAATTCACACAGACTGGAACCATGTAAAAGCAAAGAGAAATGACTGGGCAGAATTCAAATCTACTAGAAACTTTTGTTCTAACTCCATGGGCTGCAACAGAGTATTTCTTATTTTTTCATACTGGGCCAACAACCAAATCCCCAAGCTCTACCCAAACATTCAGAGCTGAAAAAACATATGACTATAGAACAAATGAAACCTCTAAAAAAGAAGTCAAGGATCCTTTATAATGCAAAAAAAAAAAAAAAAAATCGACCATTAAAACAACAACAAAACAACACTCTATTGGGAATGCTTTACATCCATCCTCTCAGTCAATGCACCCAACCCTGAGGGAACTGAGGCCACTACAAGTTAACTAGCTCACCAAAGTCCCCATACTATTAGGTGGTAGAGCTACGAGCAAACCCAGGTGTATCCAGGTTCAGAACTTGTCTTTCAACCTTAGGTAACATGGAGCCCAAAGCAATTTTAGGAAAATGGCAAAAATCTTTGAAAATATCCTCTCTCTGCCCACAAAAGGCAATGCAGTCCAGAGCACCAGGCTCTACTGCTGATGACAGCTCTTTTCTGCACACTTGATAGTTACCCATCTGAAGACCCTCTTATACCTCAGGAAAGGCACTAAAAGGCATCTTTCTCTGTGAAGACTTCTCATATAGGAATCCTCTGCCTACAATGTGCCAATGTCATCATGTGCCTGATGCAGGTTACTCAAGTAAAACTCAACCTCTATTCCCAGAATACAGACTGTGGCTTTTTTCTACATTAATCAAGTGTTTTTCTTCCTTTAAGATATAACTGAGCCATGTCATTTGATAATCTTTTTGGAGTATTTCATACAATGTAGTTTTATTTTGATGGGTTGTATTTCCATACAAAAATAGATTTTAAATATTCAGAAAACAGTGGAAAATTAAATATGATGAAATTTTGGAAATTCATAACTATAACATAAAATAAGAATTATTAGTATAAAATCTGTGGGAAGTAATTATTTCAAAAGCAGTTAAACATGGTCTCACAACACAGAAGGCTGCAAGCTTATTGCAGTTCAATTTTTAACATTTACAGTCAGATTTATATGTTATAAAAAGTCTGTAATCATTTTTTTTTAAATGATTTAATGTGTTTTATTGATTAAATTATTACATTTGTGCCAATTTCCCTTCCCTCTGCTCCCCTCCACCTGGTGGCCCCCCTCCCTCCAGTTGTCCCCCCCTTTTAGATTATGTCCATTAGTTGTGCATACAGTTCCTCCCAACCTCTCTCCGTCTATTCCATTCCCTCCTACCTTGATCCCCAATTCCTATATCATCTCCCTCCCTTTCCCCATTCCCCCTCCCTGTTGACCTCCCCCCAATATGCTTCCCGTACCCACAGTTCCTCTTTCCCTCTCGTTGCCTATTTAGTTTGCCTTTGTTTCATCTCCCTAGCTTCTGTTTTTTTTTTTAAACCAGTCCCTTTAACATCTCATATAACAGTGGTTTGGATCTAATGAACTCTTTCAGTTTTATTTTGTCCTGGAAACACTTTCTCTGTCCTTCTATTCTGAATGACAATTTCGCTGGATAGAGTATTCGTGGTTGTAGGTTTTGGGTTTTCATTACTTTGAATATTTCTTGCCAGTTTCTTCTTGCCTGTAGGGTTTCCCTTGAGAAGTCAGCTGATAGTCTAATTGGGACCCCTTTGTACATAATTCTTTTCTTCTCTCTTGCTGCTTTTAAGATTCTCTCTTTATCTTTAATTTTTGACATTTTGATTATAATGTGTCTTGGAGTGGTTCTCCCTGGGTCCAGTCTCTTGGGAACTCTCCTTGCTTCCTGGACCTGCAGGTCTATTCCCTTTCCCAAGTCTGGGAAGTTCTCCTTTATTATATTTTCACTCAATTTTTCAAGTTCTAGTTCATCTTCCTCATTCTCTGGCAAACCAATGATTCTTATGTTGGGCCTTTTATAGCTGTCCCAGAGGTTTCTGATCCTTTCGTTGTTGCTTCCCATTTCCTCTCTCTGCATTGGTTGACTGCTTGTTCCTTCTCCAAATTCCAGTTTGTTGAAATGAACTCTGGATTTTATTTCCTTTCCTTCTATCTCGTATGCGGTTTTGTTCCTTTCGTTATGAAAGTTTTTCGCTTCTTTCATATCTTTTTCCTGCTCTTTTGTGAATTCTGTAAGCCACCTGATAACAATGGCCCAGAACTGAGCCTCTGACAGGTTTCTTATCTGTTCATCTGTCAGGTTCTCTATCTGCTGCCTGGTGAGTTGTGTTACCGGTATTTCTAAAGTTGCCTGCCTCATTTTGACAGATGCTTTTTGTTTTCTTGGGCTGGCTGTGGGGGCAGTGCCTGCGTACGCGTCACAAATTAGCGACCGGCGCCTGCTTGTCCGCGACCTATTTCGCAGCCCTGTGGTGCTTTCTGTGGGGGCGGGGGTCCAAGATGGATTCACACAGTTATTCAGCTAGGAGACCGGGATCCGTCCTCCCGCCCCCCTGGGCCTCACTGTTCAAGGCGATGCGGCGGCCGCTCTCCCCAGCTCCGGAGTGGCGCACCGCCAGGGACTTGGCCACCGGGACTCCTCGCCGGGGTCGCGCACCGCCAGGGACTTGGCCTCCGGGACTCCTCGCCGGGGTCGCGCACCGCCAGGGACTTGGCCACCGGGACTCCTCGCCGGGGTCGCGCACCGCCAGGGGCTTGCGTAGCCGCTCTCCCCAGCTCTGGAGTCGCGCACCGCCAGGGACTTGGCCACCGGGACTCCTCGCTGGGGTCGCGCACCGCCAGGGACTTGGCCACCGGGACTCCTCGCCGGGGTCGCGCACCGACAGGGGCTTGGCCACCGGGACTCCTCGCCGCCCGCCGCTCCGGGTGCGACCGCAAACAGCACTGCCCACTTTAACTCTTACCTGCCCAAATGGCACCGTTGGTTTATAACTTCATATGTTGGACTTCCGTGTAGTTTTATTTTCTGGAATTTCTAGTTATCCTTTGTTTTGAAGTAGTTGTATTCCTGTATAGTTGTAGAGGGAGACCTAGCGTGTCCGTCTAAGCCTCCATCTTGGCCGGAAGTCTCTGTAATCATTCTTTAGTCTCATTCTGCCTCCTGGTGTTCCCCCTCCTGGGTCCAAAGAAAATGGTCCTTATGTAAAAAGATATATTTACATTTCATTTTCATTTGTAGGTTCAGTAGATGATTTTCTACTTTGTCTGGGACTCAGCCCAAACTCAGGCATTGTCTCATCTTTCCTATTAGAGTTCCTTAAAATCCATTGCACAGACCTCACAATGTGAAGGCTTCCTTACAATTCTTGGAGATAGCATTGGGGGAACGACAGTGTCCCTTTCTGACCACGTGATTTCATATTACACATTAAGGAACATCTCATCTAAGTAATGTGTTTCTTAAGTTGAATGGTAAACCTTGGAACTTAATCAAAGCAAGAATTAGAAGTATGCATAGAAGCAAAGGCCAAGGAGCTGGAAATAGGGTCAAGACATCTCTGTCCTACTCTTTCACGCATTCGTTTTGCAGATACATACTGAGTGGGTGAAGTAATAGCCACAGTGCCAGGTGCTGAGAAGGGAGGCAAAGAAGGACACAGTTTCAGTTTCTAACAAACTGTGCTCTAGCTCAGCAGACAACCAGACAACTTATATGGGAGTGTGATATACATTCTGTTAGAATTATGAACAGAGCACTAAGCAACTTCAAGGAAAGATGCTAAGTGAAGAATGCGGGGCTGCGGGGGCAGGAGAAGAGGGGCTTCCTAGAGGTGGTGATGCTAGAACTGAATTTCAAAGCGCAAGAATTTCACTTGAATCCTTATTCACATTCACATATGTGCCATGGAGTATCAGGTAAGGAAACAGGATGTGCTGGAAAAATAAAACTATTATGACTAGATTTCATATCTTTGTTTCCTGGAAAGGGTCAAAGTAGTGAAAATGATTGGATACCAGAGTATTACATCTGTACAATTTATAATCAAGGTTGGTTGATGTCTCAGAAGTGACATGGGTGTTTGTTTATAGAAATGTACTTCATATTCTATATATTGCATTCATTGAATCAACCATATAAACTCTCTTTGTACCCCCCCTTACAAAGTTTCACAATTTTGAGGACTGAAACATGCCTTAAATGAAACAAGAAATTTTTTAAATTCAAGTTTAAGATCCTTAGATACACATTCATCTTTTTTTGCCTGGCAGAGTTGCTTAATTCAATAGGCCTATTTATAATAAGCCTTTCATTATGCAACATTGCACAGATAAAGATTATGACTGACATTTACAAAGCACAAGTCTGATCATGTTATTCCCGTCTTGAACCTCTATCAGGGTTTTGAGGTTTCTAGACTGATCAATGCCCATTTTAGTTTATGGCATGAAGAAAGAATGGGCGTTATGTGTGTAAATGTAGTGGACTTTTGTGGCGGGAGGCACAGATGTGCAGGTTTCTCTGGGAAGGAGGGAGAGGTGAGAACTCAGGGAAGTAGAGATTCCCCCAACTGAAAACATATATGAAATGAGAACAGACAAAAGCAGACTGCACTGGGGATACTGACGTGGGGACGTGGGATGGCACCAGGAAGGCTAATGGGGGTGGGGCGGGGGAGAAAGAAGCTTAAACATCCCAGCTCAGTTGCTACAAATGAGATATATTGTTATAACCTTGGTGGAAATCAACCAGTTTTTGCAACAAATGTAATTAGCTTTATACAAATAGTTCCCCAAATAAATTCCTTTCCATAACTAGAAATTATGTACTCTGATTTAAAATAGTTTTCTATGTTTATAAATATTCTTAACCAGTTAATTTGGAGATAATCTGAAGCAAAAGGCATGAGAAATACATAATTTTATTAAAGAGTAAATAAAATTATAAACAGTGAAACTTCTAGCCTTAAAATCAAATTACACAATAAAAAATTGGTACACTATAAATAGTAATTCCCATTTTCTCCCTCTAAAATAGAAGGAAATTGGTTTGTGGGAATATCCATTTGCTGTACTGTCATCTGGAGTTCTGTTAATCAGAGCTCTTCTTTCTGTAACTGAGGGAGGTGACTCAACTCTCAATTCCACTGAAGCAGTGGCTCCCTTGTTGGCGATCTGGGTCTCTTAACATCCTCACTTTGCTTTAATGTAAACATAATCTTGAAAAGTGTTAGTAAATTAGCATTGTTCAGTAAAAGAAAAAGTAAGATATGATGGTCTACAAAGTAACTAAAAACAACATTAACATTGAAGATTTCCTTTCCTTTCAGGTTTTTTAGATGTAGGACCTGAGCATCATTTAAATAAAATACAAAATGGCAAATGCTATAGCTCCAGCTTACTGCTTTAGTCTCTCCCCTTGGGGATAAATGAAGCATGTGCCTTGGGATTCCAAGACAGTTTCTACTGCCTCATGGCTGGTGGGCACAGACCTGTCTGTGGCTTTGAGGAAATGGCTACAAAGAGGTACAAACAATGGTGAGCCACTAGATGCCATTTGCCATTGCGAACTGTGGCTGTTTTAATGGTTGGTGACTTAAGTCCACTGTGATTAAATTACACTGTAGTAAACCTTAAGGACTCCACCAAAAACCTATTAGAACTAATGGATGAATCTGGTAAAGTTGCAGGATACAAAATCAATATACAGAAATTTGTTGCATTTCTATGTACCAATAATGAGCAATCAGAACTAGAATCAGGAAAACAATTCCATTTATAATTGTATCAAAAAGCATAAAATACCAGGTACCTGGGAATAAATTTATCCGAAGAGGTGAAAGACATGTACTCTGAAAATTACAAGACATTCAAGAAAGAAACTGAAGAGGATACAAATAAATAGAAGGACATACCATGCTCATAGATTGGAACAATTTATATTGTTAAAATGTCCTTGGTACCCTCCTAAAGTAATACACATATTCAATACAATCTATTAAAACATTAATGGCATTCTTCTCAGGACTAGAAAAATTAATCCTAAATTTTACATGGGACCACAAAAGACCCAGCAGAGCCAAAAAACATTGAGAATAAAACAAATTGGAAGGTATCACATTCCCTGATTTCAAACTATACTAGAAAGCTTCAATAATCAAAACAGTACGGTACTGGCATTAAAAAAAGATATGTAGGTCAAGGGAATAAAATAGAAAGCACAAAATAAATCCTTGATTATATGGGCAATTGGTTGATCTATGATAAAAAAAGGTAAGGATATAAAATGGGGAAAAGACAGTCTTTTCAATAAGTGGTGTTGAGAAAATTGGGCAGATACATGTAAAAAATGAAACTGAACCATTCTCTTATGTTACTTATAAAACTGGATTAAAAGAAACAAATTGAATGGGAGAAGTTATTCGTAAGTGATACATCTGATAAGCATTTAATATCCAGAATACGTAAGAAACTCATACAGCTTACAGCAAACAACCAAACCAAAAAATCCAATGAAAAAATGGACAGAGGACCTGCATGGATACTTCTCCAAAGAGGACATACAGATGGCCAACAGTCATATGCAGAAATGCTCACCATCACTAATGATCAGGAAAATGCAATCAAAATCACAATGAAATATCACCTCACACCTGTCAGAATGGCTATCATCAAAAAATCAACAGCCCTGACTGGTGTGGCTCAATTGTTTGGGTGTCATACTGCAAAGCGAAAAGTTGCCAGTTCGATTCCCAGACAGGGCACATGCCTGGGTTGCGAGTTTGGTCCCCAATTGGGGCACATATGAGAGGCAACCAATTGTTGTTTCTCTTTTTAAAAAACCAACAAATAAAAAGTGTTGGTGAGGATGTAGAGAAAAGGGAACCCTCAAACACTGTTGGTGGGATTATAAATTGGTGCAATCACTGTGGAAAACAGTACGGAGATTCCTCAGAAAATTAAAAGTAGCCCTGACTGGGTGGCTCAGTTGGTTAGAGCATTGTCCTATTCATGAAAGGGTTGTGAGTTCAATCCCCAGTCAGGGCACTTGTGGGAGGTAACCAATCAATGTTTCTCTTTCTCTCCCTCCCCTTCCTGTTTCTCTAAAATCAGTCAATATAAAATAAAATAAAATTCTAAAAATAAAATATAATGCTGCCATCCAAGCTACAAATACATACCACTTCTGGGTATTTATCTGAAGAAAACAAAAACACTATTTCAAAAAGATATGTGCACCCCTGTATTCATTGCAGCATTACTTACAGTAGCCGAGATACATAGGCAACCTACATGTCCATGGATAGATGAATGGGTAAGAAGATGTGGTACATATATACACTGGAATATTACTCACAGTAAAAAATAGAATCTTGTCATTTGTAACAACATGGATAGACCTACAGGGCATTATGCTTAGTGAAATCAGAAGACAAATACCATATGATTTGACTTATATGTGGAATCCAAAAACAGAATGGAGGAACAAATAAAACAGAAACAGGTCCACAGATACAGGGAGCTAAGCTGATGGTTGCTAAAGGGGAGGGAGTGGAGGAAAGAGTGAAAAGGAAAAACATTTACAATGTAGTAGAGAAGTGATTTTCATCCTTTTTCATCTCATGGCACATATAAACTCATTACCAAAATTCTGTGGCACACCAAAAATAAATTGGATTTTTTAACTTTCTGACAAAAATTGGTATAATTTTGATTCATTCACACTGGACATGTATTGTTGTGTTGGCTGCTGTAATTTTTTAATTTGACAATCTAAGGGAAAATAGGTCAGTGCCCCTGACTAAATAGTCAGGTATTGCATGTATTAAAAATTCCTGCAGCATACCGGTGAGCCACAGCACACTGGTTGAAAATCGCTGTAGTAGAGTATCATTAAGAAATTAATTCTTAAAACATGGAAAATATTAGATTTTGGAGGAAGTCAGTTTATTTAGATTGGAAATCAATACAGCTCTAATAATATACTGTAGTTTACTCTGACTAAATACTCATTACAGTGATGCCTATTTTTGGATTAAAACGATATTATCATTTGATGAAAAGGTTAAAAGATGTTTAGAAATTTCACTGCCTTTTGAGAGTAACAATTGCTGGCACAACATTAGACACAATTAATTTATTCTTTAAATAAGGTTAAGCTAGTATGATGAGGAATAAATGGATCTTCCAAGTATATGTACAATCAAAGTGAAGCTGGCTAAGGCATAAACTTCAAGACTTCATTTATTAAATACATCCACACCAATTATATTTGATTTGTATTGTGATCCAAACACAAGATCTACTTGTTGTAAAATAACTGAATGGACTTAGGATATAAAACAAGTTTTATTGTAGTGACATGTGTTATGGGTTGAATTATATCCTTCTAAAATGCTTCTGTGGATGTTCTAATCCCAAGTACTTCAGAATGTGGCCTTATTTGGAAATAGGGTTGTTGCATTTAATTAAAGTTAAAATGAGGTCATACTGGAGTATGGTGGACCCTAATCCAATACGGTTGGCATCTTTATGACACACATACAAGGAGGAAAAACTATGTGAAGAAGAGGCAGACATTGAAGTGATGCTTCCACAAGTCAAGGAATGCCAAAGATTGACAGCAAATACCAGACACAAGGGAAAGACACAGAAACAGGAATGAACCATGGACTCCCTGATCTAGACTGTTGGCCTCCAAAACTGAGAGGCAGTAAATTTCTGTTCTTGAAGTCACTCTGTTTGTGGTATTCTTGTTCAGGCAGCCCTATGCAACTAATACAATACATGAACTGTATTCATTTGGGGTCAGAAGCCTACCCACTGTTGGAACTTATCTTATGGCAATAACTACAAGTACCCAAAATTAATGACTACCCTTTCAAAAGTCTAAGAGGAAGCACCAAATTAAATTTAGGAAGCACCATTTCAGTATTTGTAGTTGGTGAATGTGTATGTGCTGGGTATTACACAGAACCAGGAGAAGAGAGTTTCTAATCCCTGATTTCCAAAAGATTTTCCTAGAATCTAAGTTACAACAGAAAAGAAAGGGACAAGGGACTGGGACTGGGGCAGGGAGTTTAGCCATACAGTGCTGACAGGGCACCCGGAGAAGCAGAAAATGTGGACAAATCCACACAATGTGACTAGGGCACTAGAAGAAAGGGGGATATTTTTGAATGCTTACCAATTGGGAAGTAGGAAAAGAGAATGAATAGTCAGAGAAATAAACAAAAAAACCTTAAATGAAAACAAAGCACAGAAAACACATAGCCTTCATTAGGCCTGCCGACCTGATAGAAAAGACCTATTAAGAAACATTATATTGAGAAAATAAAGAATAGATGAGACCTACCCTGAAAGGAAATGACAATATGATTAAAAATACATATACAGTATTCATATCTACATACATTTAAATATCTTAATGACATGTACATAAAATAACAATAAATGTCTGCAAATTAATAGGTATATGGGAGCACTAAATTGCTCAGAGGGACCTGAGAGGAGAATCAGAACTGAATTATGAATTAAGCAAGAACCCAACAAACTGAATGAATAAACAGTTACTTGCCATAGAGTTTCAAAAACATATTTAAATGTTGAAAATTAGTTAAGTGTTTAATTTTTAAAACTTCTTAGGTATTCATTTAAAAAAACTACATTTAAATATTTCAGTATATCACAATTCCTACATAACCGTGACTATTTCTGTACACCCCTTCAGATGCCATTGCCAGTTTTAAAATAAGAAATTAGCAGGAATATAGACACTGTGCACAGTATCTACTGTTAAGTGAGAAAAGCGAACACATATTCCTCCTATCCGTGCAGGGACAGTAGGCTTGATAAATACAGCCTGTCTCCATAAGAAAGTTGAGATTTAACAACAAAAACATACATAAACAGCAAAGTGTGCTTAAAGAAAATTGTTTTCTCCCAGATGAATCTAATGCCATTCCCCAAACTTGGATATGGGAGAATAAGGGCCAGCTAGTGTCAAGAGAATGTTAAGTGTACTAGCAGTGGTTACTCTGTTTATATGAAGTATTATTATTAATAATATCAACTGTGACACTTATCAGATGAGAAAAGTCTATTTGCAACTTAAATGAACACTTTTCTTTCAATAATTTTAACTACTCAAAAGCCAGATATTAGATTTATTTTTTTTAATACTAGCATAGTGTTAATGTTCCTGGAACTAGCCGGAGGGATTAGGAACTGAGTAAGTGTGTTTCCATGGTAACAGACTGCTTTGCCATGGAGAGATCATTTCATATATTTCCTATAACCCAGTGACCACATGGGGGAGAAGAGAGATCTGCATTTTGGGTTTTTAGGATCACCATCAATTATGATTTTTGGTAGGATTTTTATTTTTATAAGAATGCATATGGCATTAATGTTTGGATGTTACCTAAGCTCAATCTTTATTACATTTTTATGGAATTTATGGGGTGACATTGGCTAATAAAATTATATAGGTTTCAGGTGTACAATTCTATAATACATCATCTGTATGTTGTATTGTGTGTTCACCACCCTAAGTGAAGTCTCCTTCCATCACCATTTATTCTGAACCCTTTAGCCTCTGCTACTACCCCCACCCTCCTTGCCCTCTGGTAATCACCATACAGTTGCCTGTGTCTATGACTTTTTGCCTTTCTCATGCAGCCCCCTTAAATTTTTTCTCTACTGTTTCATCTGTCAATGACCATCAGGCATGTGCTCTCATGGATGCATGGTGGTGATAAAGTCATCCACAGCTGTCACTTGAACTCGTGCTGTGAGTTACAGCACACCAGATTATAAAATCGCTGGATCCTGAGAGAGAGGCGGGGTTCAGCAAAAAGCTGGACATTTGCCACACCCTTCAAATAGATGAAATACAACAAGTGGCTGCTGTCCAGCAGGGCCTTCGTGGACACCAGCTGGACTACTGAGTAGTGATAAAGGACAAAGTGACCACAAGAAGGACCAAGCAGAAAGCGTGAACTAGAGACAGGCTTATACTCCACCTGGATACAAGGGTGGTAGAGGCTCAAAACCTGCAGCTGAGTGGTCACAAATTCCTGAATTAGGGCACTTTCACTAGGACTGTTTTTTTATTTGTTAAGAAAATGTTTTCATTCTGCTTTGCCTCAACTCTATTATGGCTGGAGAAATGAGTACGTTTACCTTCTGGAGTGTCATATTAACTTTGGGCCCGCTGCAGAGCTGAGTGGTCAACCAAAGGGCATGATTTGCCAGAAGGGCCCTTGTGTAGGAGGGCGAAGGCCAAGCCAAGCCTGCAGTGCATGCCGACCCCAAGTGGCAAGAGGCCCAACCAGGCTGGGACTCAGGTGCTGTGGTTTCCTCAGGTCAAGTGGTGAAAATTAAGTGAGAAAAGCCAGGTAAATGCTCTAAATCACACAAAGTGCATAGCAAGCATCCAATGAATGTCAACAGCTATAATTATTCTTGTTAATGTTATTAGTATTGTTAATATTAAAAATTAGGCAGTGTACTCTGGTAGGCCTTGTGGGGTAAAACTCAAGTTAGTCTTTATAAAAAATGAGATAAAAACAATGAGATTCTGAAAGAAACCGTCTGGAGAGTGTACAGATAACATTAGCTTGATTTTGAGTAAAGCTGGTGAATTGGAGATATGCCGCTGAATTGCCCTCATGTGGGACATATTTGGGATAAAGGGCACAAGTTGCACTTTAGATGTATAAAGAATGAAATTTTCTAAAAGACCCTAGAAAGGCAAAAATATGTTTTCAAGGTAAAAATTGGTTTTAGTGGTATTTTACCTCTATGAAATGTTTTCTTCTAAAAGATGATCTTCTGACCAAAAAACAAACAGGGACTATGTGAACTTTTACAATGAATAACTTTAACTTAGAAGTAAACCTTATCATCAATACTTCCATATTACCTCTATCCCTCAAATTCTCTGTATTATATCATTACAATGTTAGGATGTTTATGGTGATTTTCTTTTCAGATTGTCATAGTTATTTTGATCGTAATCCACTTATCACACCAAGCAGAATAACCTCAGAATAAAATCATGGGTGACAATCAGAAAAATTCACCAGGTAAAGACACATACTTTGGATAGTAGAAGCTAATGGCTTTAAGCTCAGATTCTATATTTGTGTATTTGTGTGTGTGTGTAAAGCAAAGCAAAACAAAACAAAAACCACCACCAAGTAAATTAAAACAAAAAAACTAATTTACTATGAATCTAGGGCAGCACATTTTAAGCACTACAACTGAAGAAAGCAACAGTCAAGTATAAGCACTTGACATCGAAATAAATCCCCAATGCAAATGCTAAGTTTGATAGAGATCTCTAATTTTCTCAGAACTGTAGAAATTATAGCTTAGCCACAGATGAACTTCAAGTGATGAAATAGCTTAGGATCCTTGTACACTAAAGGTCACCAAATGAAGCAAATAATGCACAAAGGCAGAATCTGATGGGCAGTAGTATTAAGACCACATAGTTGATGTGAAATAAAACCACTCATCTGTGAAGGTTTTTATTTTAGCTTCTCCCTGCCCTTTGTTGGACGATTCGATTGTCACCCTAGACTTCAAAGCTTCGTTGCAGAGTTTTCACCACTACTAAAGGAATATTCATGGCACTAGGCTGTGACCCTGTCAAAGGCAGTATTTATGTGCATGAGAATATAAAACTGTTGTAACAAGGAAAAATATCGCACATTTACAAGAGATGAAACTTACAAGGCAGTGAGTTGATATGCATGGGCTTCACCTTGGATGTCCTCAAAGCAAAAAGAGAGTATAAAAAGCAGGAAAGTCTGTCCTTGAAGGTTTTTGGACAAAATGACACTTTCTTCACCCTCTTCCTCTTACTCTAAGGCTGGGCTGCACCAAGGATGAGGACATCACATAACTCGGACGCGATGTTCCGTGCTCTTGGTATTTCCACAGAGATTCTAGCGCATGCTTTCAAATTAGAATCAAACCTTTCTAAAGTTTAGAAAATGAGAGAAATATAATCTTGTTTATTAAACTCAATGTTCATATTCAGAGCATCCCATAAAAAGAAGCATATACAATCCCTCTCTTCAAGTCTCTTCTGAGAATAAAGAGAGCACACACACTGTATTACGGAAAGAAGTATTTCACTGAATTCAGAATTAAACCATGAAAATGGGACATCCTGTTGGAAATGTCATTTTACTGTAGGCGTTCTAAACTAGATATATGTCTTGAAAATATTATGTGGGCCCTGATGGAACCAAGAATTCAAGTCAGTAAAATAATGACATCTGTAAGTGACCTGGGAAAGTGGGGAAATTCATTGTTTTATACAGACTCACTAATTATATGTATGCATGTAATAAAATAACGTTTAATGGAAAAACTAAGAGTTGTGATTAGCCTTTAAAATTGTGAAATTATTTATAATCCCAGCATCCTATAACAGGTGTAAAATAAGTACATTTTTGATATTTTTAACATGAATATATATATACCACAATAAAATCTACTTTTTCATTTAATTTCATTTTAGCCAACATTGATTGGGCCCCTGCTATGAGCCAGGTGCAATTCTAACCATGAGGGATACAACAATGACTGAAATCTATGCTCTTGTCATTGGGGAGATCAGTCTAGAGAGGAAGAGATACCACCTGAATTGCAAAGGTCTGTTCAGTACAGAGATGAAGGGACATGAGAGATTATGAAACCACCACAAAGGGGCCTGTGGGGTTAAGTCACAGAGCCCAAGGGTAAAATGAAGCCATCCTGGAAGAAATGATGACTGGGCAGACTCCAGAAGCTGAACGCCAGGCCCAGGAACAGTATAAACCCATGCCCAAGGGCACAGAGAGCCTGGTATTCATAGAATCTGTGGGCCCTTTCACCATCCTAGAGAGAAACCCTGTGAGAGGAGAGACAGAACAGGAGAGGTAGATAGACTATCATGGGGAATCTTTTACCCAAGTGAAGGGGTCTGAACTTGACCTCCTAAGTGATGGAAGCCACTAAATAATGGTGAGCAGGAAGCACCCTGATGCTTCTCATTGCCAGTGGTCTTTGGAGTGGGAAGAACAGATATGAGGGGCAAGGAGAGCAGCCAAACCCCAGAGAAGTCAGGACTAGAATTTCAGCTCGCTCTTTGGTGCTGAGCTAGGTATTAGGGACTTTTACTTCTGGGGAAGTCTCTTGGCCTTACCCAACAAATATATTTTTGGAAAGGTGCAAATTAATTTTGTAACTCAAATAATATTTTCCCATTGATGATGTACTCATGTTTATATTAATTCATTGATTTTTAAAAATTAGCATTGGTGCCTGAAGCCTAGAGCTTAGACTATAATAAGAACCTTGATATTCAGTTGTCTTCAAGGTATTTTTAGCTGCAGTAGCTTTCCATAAGATTTTGTGGAATATTAGTACATAAAATAGACGGGCACAGAGTGGTTTCAGTTGAAGCAAAGAGCTTCAAATCTCAGTGCTCTATATGCCTTGAAACCCCTAGTACTCCAGGAACACAGTTTGGAAACCATTTATGATGTTTAACTCATTCCTTCTAGTAATGAGCAAATGTGGTGTTGGTTCCTAGCAGAGGTCTTATTTTGGAGTTACGATGTAGAGGGATAGAGAAGAGCTTGTGTTCTGCCTTTTCCAGTTAGGAGCCACGCAATTTTGAAAAGTCATGCTTCTCCTATGCTTCTGTTGTCTCATCTATAAAGCCGAGATAATAGTTCCTCTCACCCATCAAGGCTGTTGAAGTGCAAGTTCTTTGTAAAAGCAAATCAGTGCCTCAAATCAGAGAGCTGGGAGCAAACCAGAGACCTGAGTCCCAGACAGCCAGGTGAGCCAGCCAAGGCCCCCGGTGAGGATGGAGGCTATGCGGAGCACTGGGCTCTTTGGAGCCACCATGATAATAAACATGCTTGACGTGAACGCTTGGTTGGCACTGCAGAAAGTTCTTTTGTTCAGAGAAACCTTTAAAAGAAGGGGAAGGAACTAGTTAAAGATCACGTATGAATGACCCATGGACATGGACAACAGTGTGGGGATTGACCATGGGAGCGGGGTATGAGCTGGATAGAGGAGGGCAAAGGGGGGAAAATTGGGACAACTGCAATAGAATGACAATAAAAATTCTTAAAAAAAAAAAAAGAGAAACCTTTAGTAAATCTGATCTGCCAAAAGAATACAGTTTCTAAATAAAGAGAAAACAGTTATCTCCAATTCCTGAGAAACAACAGGCACACAAAACCATCATACTTAACACACTTTAGCAAGGTGTGTAAGAAGGCTGGATCTGCAGCCAGACAAACGTGGGCTTGTATCTTGCCCCAAGATTATCTGCTTTGTTCCAACAACTACCTTTTCTGAGAATTGCAGGAGATGATCCAAATAAAGGACTCAGCACCACAACTGGCCCCCGAGACGTGCCCACTAAATGGTAAGCAAACACCAGCAACATGGTCTTCTACTTGAGCAGAGCAGTGAAAGTCATCACATCCTGAAGCTATTTGCCCATTGACATCCCATTGCCTCCACTGGGAAACATGCAGACTGAAAGGCACTCTTAGGGTACCACCACCCACTACTGACCAGTGAGGAGACTAGAAACTAAAGAAGACAATTTGTACAGAGCAATAATGCACAAGTTTAAAACAGAAGTAGCATTCTCTATGAAATATCCTAAGAAGCATGGGGTGGTCCTACTTCTGAAGGAGGCAAAGAGCCAATAAAGAAGAAATAAAAACTGCTTATTAATTTAAAATATAAAAACAACTTCAACTTCCGGCCAAGATGGAGGCTTAGACGGACACGCTAGGTCTCCCTCTACAACTATAAAGGAATACAACTACTTCAAAACAAAGGATAACTAGAAATTCCAGAAAATAAAACTACACGGAAGTCCAACATATGAAGTTATAAACCAGCGGTGCCATTTGGGCAGGTAAGAGTTAAAGTGGGCAGTGCGGTTTGCGGTGGCACCCGGAGCGGTGGGCGGTGAGGAGTCCCGGTGGCCAAGCCCCTGGTGGTGCGCGACTCCGGAGCTGGGGAGAGCGGCTACGCAAGCCCCTGGCGGTGCGCGACCCCGGCGAGGAGTCCCAGTGGCCAAGCCCCTGGCGGTGCGCAACTCCGGAGCTGGGGAGAGCGGCTACGCAAGCCCCTGGCGGTGCGCGACCCTGGCGAGGAGTCCCGGTGGCCAAGCCCCTGGCGGTGCGCGACTCCGGAGCTGGGGAGAGCGGCCGCCGCATCGCCTTGAACAGTGAGGCCCAGGGGGGCGGGAGGACGGATCCCGGTCTCCTAGCTGAATAACTGTGTGAATCCATCTTGGACCCCCGCCCCCAAAGAAAGCACCACAGGGCTGCGAAATAGGTCGCGGACAAGCAGGCGCCGGTCGCTAATTTGTGACGCGTACACAGGCACCGCCCCCGACAGCCAGCCCAGGAAAACAAAAAGCATCTGTCAAAATGAGGCAGGCAACTTTAGAAATACCGGTAACACAACTCACCAGGCAGCAGATAGAGAACCTGACAGATGAACAGATAAGAAACCTGTCAGAGGCTCAGTTCTGGGCCATTGTTATCAGGTGGCTTACAGAATTCACAAAAGAGCAGGAAAAAGATATGAAAGAAGCGAAAAACTTTCATAACGAAAGGAACAAAACAGTATACGAGACAGAAGGAAAGGAAATAAAATCCAGAGTTCATTTCAACAAACTGGAATATGGAGAAGGAACAAGCAGTCAACCAATGCAGCGAGAGGTAATGGGAAGCAACAACGAAAGGATCAGAAACCTCTGGGACAGTTATAAAAGGCCCAACATAAGAATCATTGGTTTGCCAGAGAATGAGGAAGATGAACTAGAACTTGAAAAATTGAGTGAAAATATAATAAAGGAGAACTTCCCAGACTTGGGAAAGGGAATAGACCTGCAGGTCCAGGAAGCAAGGAGAGTTCCCAAGAAACTGGACCCAGGGAGAACCACTCCAAGACACATTATAATCAAAATGTCAAAAATTAAAGATGAAGAGAGAATCTTAAAAGCAGCAAGAGAGAAGAAAAGAATTATGTACAAAGGGGTCCCAATTAGACTATCAGCTGACTTCTCAAGGGAAACCCTACAGGCAAGAAGAGACTGGCAAGAAATATTCAAAGTAATGAAAATCCAAAACCTACAACCACGAATACTCTATCCAGCGAAATTGTCATTCAAAATAGAAGGACAGAGAAAGTGTTTCCAGGACAAAATAAAACTGAAAGAGTTCATTAGATCCAAACCACTGTTATATGAGATGTTAAAGGGACTGGTTTAAAAAAAAACAGAAGCTAGGGAGATGAAACAAAGGCAAACTAAATAGGCAACGAGAGGGGAAGAGGAACTGTGGGTACGGGAAGCATATTGGGGGGAGGTCAACAGGGAGGGGGAATGGGGAAAGGGAGGGAGATGATATAGGAATTGGGGATCAAGGTAGGAGGGAATGGAATAGACGGAGAGAGGTTGGGAGGAACTGTATGCACAACTAATGGACATAATCTAAAAGGGGGGGACAACTGGAGGGAGGGGGGCCACCGGGTGGAGGGGAGCAGAGGGAAGGGAAATTGGCACAAATGTAATAATTTAATCAATAAAACACATTAAATCTGAAAAAAAAAAAAAAAAAAAAAAAACAACTTCAAAACCAGGTTTCAACACTCTGAAAAATAGGAGATCAATTGAACGCAAATGTCTAATATGCATTAAGTGCTTTGAAACATAGTTGTATTTAAGATGAATAAGGTACACTGCAAACAAGTAAAGTGTTGGGTATCATTACTAAGGTCCAGTGAGAAACCCTAAAATGCTGCAGATTTGGCTTAAAATATTATCAAGTGAGCTCTTCATTTCTTGTTTCTAAATGGGAAATTTAAAGTCACACATTCATACTTTTCTTAATCTCTTAATTGACTGCTTAGTGAGCAAAGGATATTAACAATGAGAGAGAGATGAGAGAGAGAGAGAGAGAGAGAGAGAGAGAGAGGGAGAGAGAGACTCTCAAAGGCTCCAAATGATGCAATTTACTTGGGTCTCCCAGTCCTGGAGACTACCTTAGAAGGGCTGAAGACTCAGGACAATGGTCACTGCACACAGCTGATGGACACCAGTGTCATGGGCAATGCCACATGCGCAAACGGGCAGCACTCAAGGCAGGCAGTGAGGAAAAACAGCTACACAAAAGCAGAATGCAGCACATTACATAACAGGGACGAGCCCTGTGGCAGGTTAACAGCATAAAAAAATATATATCTGGTGTATATTTCTGGAAAGAAAGCGATCATAAGTCTTAAAATGCTTTCTAAATTTGTGTGGCAGGTACATCCCAGGAAAATTCATTATACTCTGTAAAAAAACTCCTAAGTGGAACTTTTTCGGGCCCAGGTTGACAAATGCATGCATATTCCTAGTTCAGGACAAGCCAACGGTCAAATTTTTAAATTAAATCTATAAGGGAATCAGTTTTCCAACATGGTCTTGTACTAAATGGAGGGGTATGACCAAAAAATAAAAGAGGGAGTGGATCTCTTTTTCTTGCAAATATAAGATGAAATGCTGAACCACAAATAAAACTAGGAGAATAAGAGAAAATGAAGCCCCGCTTTTTCTCCTATTTTCCCATCTGCTGCCCGGCTTAGAGCAAGAACGCAGAGCCTGAGAGGCAGACGGCAGTGGGTTCTGCCTGCCCGGGTGCCTGCATGCCTCATGTGACCAGGGATGACCCGCAGACATACCCTATAAGGCAGTGTCCTTACACTGGGAGGGGTCCTGGGAGGAGAATGGATGGTGAGAGCAACTCCACGTGCTGTGCTTACAATTTAACGCTACTGGGTGGAATATTTACCGTTTCCCTTAGCAATGATGTTATAAATACTCCACTGGCATCGGAGAGGAACTTCTTGGGAAGTAACCCACATGAACAGGTAGAGATGGAAGCTTCACCACCCCCCTCATCCCCTGGGAGAAGCAGAGTGGTAGGTATACTGGGCATTAAGCTTTCCAGCAAAAAGTCCTGTTTGAAAAAATTGAGATTCAAGTCCATTGCTAAATGGATGGAAGGAAAGCATGAGAATCTTATTATATTACTTAAAATGAGAAACTCTGACACTCTTCATAGGCCAACTGCCACTAAGTAATACTTCAAAGTAGTATGTTCATCCCTTAAGTGAGGTGCATACCAGCAACACAGTCCATTACCTTCTTTCCTCCTTCACTATATGAGAGTCGAATGCCAGCCAGCAAGGTCTTGGTCATGGGCACACCTACAGAGGAAACTTGACCCTCAGGAAAAATAGGATGCAGACCTTTCAGAATACACAGAATAAACCCCTGGCATTCACTGACCCTCCTATGTTCTACTAGAATAGACCAAAGCTTCAAATACAGAGTTCAGTAGTGGAATATTTCATATGTTGTAGAATGAACTTACCAATGAATTAGTCACACTATTCTTTTACATAATCAGGGCTTCAGTTCTGCCTAAAATTCTTCACTTTCTTGGACCTCCTCATATTTTCTTCACTTCTAGCTGCAGGGTGAGGAGTTCTCACTCTTCTCAGAATGATTTCTCAAATACAAAGTTTTTATATTTGAGACACAAATATGAAGAATATGTCTCAGGAGCATAAGAAGTTTCTTATCCCCATTGAACCACAGGTGCACAAGGCAACAAGTCCACGTTTTCAATGGAAATAACGGAGGGATTAACACACAAACATGAAGCCGGGTGAGTGCGGACAGTGGGTGGCTACACTCACTCCCTGTTCTGTATCAGCTCTGACATGTGGTCTTTTAAGGTGGTTCCTCCTCCAAATTTTAGAATTATGGCAATTATTGAACTTGGACCAATCACAAATAATTGAGTTGTTGAATGTTGGATATATGAACCCCTAGGGAAAACTCAGTTTGAACTAAAAAAAAAGGAATTGTATCTAAGCTGAATTTTGGAAACAAAACTACATTTTAAACACAGTTGAGAAGTCCAGATTTAATGGTTACTCCCTACTTTGACTAAAGTTTAAGCTTGAGTTCTTATACCATAATATTCATTTTCTCATTTTTTTTCTTTCTTTGTTTCTGACTTTGTTTTCTTCTTCCTTTCTCCACAAGCACACTAGACTGTCTCTCTTTTAGTGAAATTATCCTGCTCTGGCCCTCTTAAACCCCATGTTGCCATGTCTTATATCTGCTATCAGGCCTTGTCAAAAGGCCCATGAGAAACCTACAGACTTTTCTTTATATGCATAAGAAGTCCTTCAGTCCTATTAAAGTACACAAACAGTTGTTAATTCTTATAGTTTGCCAGAGTCTGTGTTGGACTCTAAGAATACAGAGTTAAAAGTAATTCCTATCCTGAAATTGCTTATAATCTACAAGAAAGAGGCAGAAGCAACTCATTGTAATATAAATCAGATTAGGACAAGGGCCCTTCATGTTTTCAGAGAATGGAAAAGTCCATGACTATGAACTCACAGCCAGAAGGGACCATGAGTGCACAAAAAGTAACCTGAATAAATGGAGCTTTAGGATAAGAGTCACCTTCACACAGGAGAGGAAATAAGACCCGGGCCTCACACGTGAGTGGGAGTTTAATAGTTTCTACCTGTGCTTCTTGCTGTGAGTGGTTCTGTTTTTCCTCTCAAAGGAGATGCCATTAATCTCTTGATTGTGTTTTCTATGTCTGTTTAGATGTCACCCTGTTACAGACATTTGCATTCTGTGGTGGTGAACAAAACTGTTATTTTCATAAAGGGCTTCACAGGGTTAGTAGACAACTTCACTCATCCTTAAGAAGTTAATCAGTCCACAAAACTGTGCCAATGCTGCAGAACGACCTACAACCTCCCCTCGGATCTCACCAGGCCCATGTTCGCACAGTGCACCGCGGATGCCTGGGGCCACCTGGGATGGCACTGCTGTCTACTAGACTCATGACACTCAAGTGAAAGCAGGACATAAATTTCAGGACATGAACAGACCAAGAAAGACATGTGAAGCTATGAGAGGAGGTGTGTCCACATACTACCCGAAGACAGAGACCGCTTTCACCCTAGGTGTCCTTAGTCTGTTCGCGTGGCTATAACAAAATCCACAGACTCGGCAGCTTATAAACAGCAAACATTTACTTCTCACAGTTCTGGAGGCTGGCAGTCCATGGTCAAGGAGCAAACAAGAACATGTCCTTGTTCTGAAGCCTCCCCCCACAGAGTCACAGAGCTGTCAGGCAGGTGCCACATCAGAGACTGGTGGTAGCCTTCTGGGTTGTGGACTTCGCTCTGTATCCTCATACAGCAGAAACGGCTAAGAAACTCTCTGAATCTCTTTTATAAGAATCCATTTATGAGGGGCTCCACCTTCACGACTTAATCACCTCCCAGGAGCCCCACCTCCTAATGCCATCACATTGGATATTAGGATTTCAACCTAAGAATTTGGCAGGGGATGCAAACATTCAGACCATAGTGCTGCAAGAGAGTGCTATCATAACACAGGCTATTTAAGAGAGACCAGTGTGGAATAGGATAGGATAGGATATGCCAATGCTCATTAATCACATGGTCTTTAGGACCTTTGCATCTCTCTGAACTTCTCCAAGTAGTCAGAACACATGAACAGTTTCTCAATCCACACCTAACAGCAATAGCAGACCCTTAACAGGTTGGAGGAGAAAATGTGGAAGTCTTGATAGTCTAGGTTTCTCCTGGCACAACTACAATTGCTCTATATCTCTAGTGGGTGTGCTCTTATAGTCCCTGTCTCTTATTACTTGACTTTCTGTTCTTTTCCTTTCTTTAATTAATTGAAGAGTTTCCTTGGTTTCTAGGGAGTCATTCTAATATTCTACCAGATATCCAGGCTTTCTTGTCATTTTCCCATTCTATTTTCCCCACTTCCCAGTTTGCCCCAAACAACTTTCCTATTCCATTTATGACCCCGTCATGATACAGAAGTAAACTGGTGTGAACAGTCTGGTAAGGGTTTGATAGAAGGGTCTGGGTAGACTTGGGTTTTATACCCAGCATACGTTATCACATGGTTCCCCTTTGGTGTGAGGTTTAACACTTTCATTCTTGCATCCTCATCTATGCGATGAAGATTCTAATACCTTCCCTGCAGGGCAAGTGAAGATGGCCACTGAGGCACATGGCGCCTCCAGCATAGTCTCCTAGAGCTGGCTTTCCACAGATGACTGGCTTAACTTTTCTGCTGATCTTTGTAGGAAAGCAATGACGACACTGACAATGAATTGGTGTATATTGTATTAGCCATTATTCATTAAAAACAAATAAAAATCTATGCACACAGAGTAACCTATAGAATTTGTCTTTTCACCTGATTAGAAAATTTAACATTTTATATATGCCAAGTAACTTAATTGGCAACTTAACAATTTAAATTGAAGTCAAGAGTGGACTCTTGAACTTCATAAGAAATTTTTGCTAAATCTTCAAAATTAGAATTATACTTTCTGTGTGAGTATAAGAGTATTTTACTTTAGAGAGGGGAATATCCCTCCATCTATTCCTCTAGAAGCCTATTTGATTTTTATAAGTAAGCAAAATAAATCAACTAAAATCCCAGCTCCTTTTTCCAGAGAATGTCCCCTCTTCTTTCTTATTTTTTAAAAAGCAGCAAGCAAGGTCAAGAGCTTGGTTCTGTTGGATTGCAGGTGAGTTTCATTATGAGGCAAGCTCTCCCTGGCTCCAGAGGACACCTTGCTCAAGGTCAGCCGAGACGGCTTTGGAGGAGCCACACCTGACTGTACTGGTGGAACCTGAGCTCTGAGTCATTCACTTGGCAAAGAGCTGATCTAGGAAAAGGCAAAAGTCAGAGAGATGTTGGCGTGAAAGACAGATGAGTCATGGACAAGGAACAAATCACTCGCTTCGGAGGACCAACTTTAGGAAACATTGAAATGGGAAAAATGGTGTTTGGGGAAAACTAGAGCTTATTTTTGGTCAGGACCATTAAACATGCACACAAAGAATCTGCAGATGTTGTTTTTGCTCCCAGCAATTTCTCACACGATGAAAAAATAAAAATTCCTTCCAGAGAAGTTGTGAAAAAGGAAACTTTCCAAGAGAAACTGACTATCAATTACTTAAGTTTGATTAAGATAAGAAGAAACTAAAAGGGAATATTGTAACCTATTTCCTGAAATTGCAATCACATGAATAATGCACAGAAACTGGTGTTTGTATAGTCCTTTAAAGATGACTTACATATACATTACACAGGAGGTTTTATATTCTAGGTTGAGAAAACTCAAAAATTTGACCAAAAGAATATTACAAGGTCATTTTATGCCTTAATTATTTTTTTCAGTTTCCTTAAACATGGGACCACTTTAAAAAGGATCCACCTTGTACTCTAAGAACAAATCTTTATTTCATGTACTGAGGAGTAGTGAAAAACATTGATGACCATGTTAATACATGTCTTCATGATGCTACTTATCTGTAATATAAGAGCTCAGAAAAGAACCAAATTTTAATGAACTTTAAATTCAAAATGGCCCCAAACAGTTTTAAATATTTGAATAAGACAAAAATTATGCTTTTTACAATAACCTTTAAAGCACTAAATGTTTCTATCTTACTTATGGGAAAACTAATACAAAAAAAAAAAAAACCAAAACAACTTCAAGTAACTTGTACACAATTATCTATTTGGGAATTAGATGTAGGGGCCAGGATTTAGTGTCTACAACCCAAGTGACATTGTGTTAATGAATCACATGGTTAAATCCTTTCTAGTCTTCCTGATGGCAGGACCTAGCTAAATAATGATATTGACAAAGCTCAAGATGGTTATATCTGAAAGGTAACTGACTGTCTTCTCCAGATAGTTCATCTGTGAGGGAGAAAGAAGGGGCCTCCGCCGCTTAAATGTCTATGCTGTACTAGGCACTTCTCAGAGCTATGCCGTGTAACCTTCCCCACATCCCTACTAGCTTTGCTGTTATTCTTATCCGACATATGGCAAACTGAGGCTCAGAGCAGTCCATTAGCAGGGTTGGCAAGTGAAGTTGAGGTTATAGGCGGTCTACTTACCGCCCCCCGCCCCTCGCCCAGTTTTTTCCTGGCCACTAGGGCTACAGGTTCACCTGCTGTCAGGAGCCAGCTTGGTGAGCATTAGCATCATCTGGCTGTGTATGAGAGTAGGGGTGCTAAGAATCACGAGGGAGACCAACAGGACCTTGTTTGATGGGGACATTTCCTGCTTTTGCACTTCAGTCCCACGTCCCAGAAAACCCCTCGTTTATGGGCAAACGAGGGTGCATGGGCTCCTAGAACAACGTAGAGTGGAGAATACAGCCCTACCAGAGGCATTCACACTTAAATCTACCTGTGCTCAGTACAATTCTCCCTCCCGGGCTCCACAGGCCTGGGGATGGGAGACACCGAGTTTCTTCCAGCCAACAGGGACCCAAGGCTTTCACATCAGAATTTCTTCTATCTTGGATAAGACGACAAGGCAATGTAGTGAGAAGAGTGATGAATTTCAGAGTGTATCACTGAGAAATCCTGTTGGTTTTCCTTTGATTCTCTCTTCCAAAAGATTCTTCACCTGAAACTGGCTGATTCTTACTTGTCAACCAAAGTTAAGAGTCTGAGATTCCCAGAGAGTACTAACATTTACCTAAAATGTCCTGCATAATGCCATAATAACAAGCTATAAAATGCATAGCACACTATATAAGTAATGGCACACTGCACACGGAGGCAACAGAGGAGACTGCAGGAAGGGTGTCCATCAAATCACAGTATGTGGTCACTGGGGAATATGGCACCAAGGTTAACACTTGGTGTTCTCTTTACCATTCTTCAGGTCGTTGTAGACATGAGGTAGCTAGAGAGCTGTCTCTCAATTTCCTAAACATCCCCAATCTCCTCCTTTGGCAATTTTGAGCTCTGAAGCCCTCTGTAAAGAAGAGGAACATCTGTACCTTGAAGTTCATCCACTTGCTCAGCTCCTTCATGATCTGGTCAGGGGATGATTCCAGGCCCTCCGTCAGCGTTGGAGACCAGGAAGAGATCATGGGAGTGGTGTGGACATGGGGCAGAGCACCTGGTAGTGTCTTCCATGGACTGCAACACCTGCCCCATCCTCTCTGGCTGTCCCTCAGCGGGCACACAGTCTCCACCTTCTCCACATGGCCTCCTTTGGGAGGCCATCCTGCAAAGATCTCCCTCCCCAAAACTCCCAGGGTACCACACCATCTGGTCTTTCAGAAAACACCATGACATTCCCCAACCACAGACAGTGTACTTCTCACTGGAGTGTATAGATGTTCATTTTTTAATATTGTCTTCAAATTCATGCACTGCTAAATACCTAATTACTGGTAAATATGACACAGCCTTAAAAACCGAAGTACTAGCGATATGTAGAAGACACACTGTGGAAACCCTTGGGGAAGCAAATTACCATTATTGCTATTTGGTCCTGGCAGGGACCTCAAAGAAAAAAATTATTTATTTATTTATTTTTATTTATTTTTTTGCCAGACAGCAAACTCTCTGAAACTCCAGCCTCTTTTCTTAATGTAATAATGACACAGGTTTTCAGAGAGAATCAATACCTTTTGCAGAGAATGGATCAAAACAAAGCAATACACTTACTTGAAAGTAATGAGTATTTTATGGATGACAGACAGAAGTCACAGGGAATACTTCCTTTCTTAAAGTACCCTCAGCAGCATTAAATATCTAAAAACAGAGCAAGAAAAGACTGCTACTGCTGTTTTATTTGACAAAATAGGCAGGCTATTAAATACATATATTGCAAAGGAAAATGATAATTCTTTTAAAAATTTGTCTTTAAGTTTTAAAAACAAATAACAAACATGTAGGTAAACCAAAATACTAGTTATTACAAACTTCACTTGCTCACTTCAATTATACTTTTAAGGAGACATCTAGCCATAGACAGCAATTATACAGAAAGAAGAATATAAGCATCAAGTTGTGAGAAGTCACATAAATAAAGGTTTACAGGATATCATCTCATTTCTGGAAGTGAGTCTGAGTCCATCCAGGGTAGGGCAGATAGGGTGTTCGAGTTTCAATGGGCCTAGAGTCTATCTGGTGTGTGACCCCAGAGGCCCACTCAGGGACCAAGTTCTGTTCTAGGTTCTTGTGGTTAAGATCCAAATCTTGGACCTCTGAATACTCCAGAAAGAGCAGACCACATACAATAGACACTATCTCAGAATGTCCCAGTGGGATGGCAGTTAGAGACACTGGAGCAAAATCCTGAAGGCAGTGAGGAAGTGAGTCCTGGGTCTACTGAGGGAAGCAATTGCCTGGCAGAGGGGGCTGTCATGACCCTGGAGGGGGTGGGGACATAGAAGTCAAAGCTAAGTCTGTGACAATGGAAAAGAGGTGAGAGGGGAGCTGATGAAGGACAGAGTCTTGGGGAATATCAGCCTGAAAGGTGGGTAGGAAAGGAGAGAGGGAAGGAAGGAGCAGTCAGACAGAAGGGAAACAGAAGGGAGGCCATAGTGGTGGAGAGCTTCCGGCTTTGAAATCAGCTCTGCAGAGAACTCTACCAACTCAGAGAAGAGAGGTGGGGAAGGATGGTGAAAAAGGAAATGTGGAAGCTCAGCCAGGGCAAAACACTATAGGATTAGGAGGGATCACTGACTGCACATCCTGCAGGATCAGAAATGCAGTATCTGTTTTCATGGAAACATTTTTATTGGTGGTGAGATCTAATGTAAGTATGTGACCCTGAGAGTACACTCTCCCTCCAAATTCAGCAAGATTTAAAATATATCTAAATTCAATTAAATGTAGAAGAAAAGCAAAAGGCCTTACTCATTGTAAGATGAAATGGAAGTGTTATAAGAGAAGCTCAATTTTTTTTTACAAGCTTGTCTTTAATAAGCATGTACACAACAAATGACTTTAATAAATAAAAGAGTCAGTTAGATAAATATGAGAGTCAACAGGCATCCAATAGCAAATAATAATTCCTAGCAATGCCAACAGTTTCAAAAGTAATCACTAAATTACTTAACAGTACAAGAGTAATGAATGTATTTTGTAATTCCTTTAAGATGCATTTTTAAATTTCTACATACACTTAAACTTTTTCTCAAATTCCATATGATGTGAATCTATTAAAAGAAATAAAAATACTTCCATGCAACAATTTAATGTGTATTCTAGGAAGAGATAGAAGTAAGGAAAAAAAGGTAGTTTATACAGTTGACCATGAATTGCAGTTTTGAACTGTGCAGGTCCACTTATATATACATGAATTTTTTTCAGTAAATACCTGTCCTGTCCTCCTCGGTTGGGAGTCCACAGAGGCAAAGGGCTGACTGTACGCATTGATCTATGCCATTTTATATGGGGGACTTGAGCATTCATGGATTGATATCTGCGGTGGAATATTAGAGTCAATCCCCAGCAGATACTGAGGGTGGTTCAGTTTGGGGGGAGTCAAAAATTAAACATGATTTTCTACTGTGTGGGTTCAGGGCTCCTAACCCTCATATTGTTCAAGGGTCAGTTTATTACATTTAATACAGACCACAAATAAGGTGACATGGTGAAACTGAAAGGCAATATACAATATGAAACAGATCTGTGGCCCACAGCGACTCCCACTTCACATGAACAGTAGTGGATGTGGTACAAGATAGATGGGAAATAGTTCATTCTGGATCAGGCACTACTATCTTCTCCTGAAGCCCTCTCGGTCCCCTCACCTTTCTGAAGAACTGGTTGCCTCTTATTGGTACTCTGTTCTGCTCCTTACAGTCGTTATAATATTTTTGCTGTCTCTCCTTGGCAGGGTGGCTGTATCTTCCATCTTTCTCTCACTAAGACTTAGCACAGAACCTAGCACATGGAAGGGGCTCCAAATTATAGAATTAAATAATGAAAGAAAAAAGTAAATACTTAGATGACAGGTTTAATGTCTCTTCAAATATTTTTCCAATCCAGGATACTTTAGGAATGTCAATACTGAAATATTTATTGATTGCTAATGACAGATCTCCCTCAGTTCTTTTGATATCACAGCTACCTATACTTATTTTTTAGGTTTAAATCTTGTGAGTTAAAATCTTTAAAAAAAATTTTATGTAGTATTTATTTTTAGAGAGAGGGGAAGGGAGGGAGAAAGAGAGGGAGAGGAATACCAATATGTGGTTGCCTGTTGTACGCCCCCAACTGGGGACCTGGCCTGCAACCCAGGCATGTGCCCTGACTGGGATCGAACCGGTGACCCTTTGGTTCACAGGCCAGCACTCAATCCATTGAGCCAAACCAGCCAAAGCTCACCTATACTCTTATATCCAATAGCAGGAATTGCCCATTGCGCCTTCCTTTTTTTTTAATATTTCAGGCCTTGTTCAGCCCAGTTGCTTTGTGGTACATCATACATTAATTATGTTCTATATGAAGTGACTTTTCATTTTTAAACTTATAAACATTTTCCTGCTGTGATTATAAGCCCCTAAGAGAAAAAGTTTGGAAGTATCACTTATAACAGATACTGTTTTAATTTTTTAAAGTTATATATGTTATTCTAAAGTTCATGCTAATAGACCTATTTGATGGGTCAGAAATGTCATTTTCACATCGGTAAAAAGCTATGAAATTACAAGGAGGGAGAGAGCAAAGTTTTAAAGTGTTTAAGAAATTCATTTTTATTTTCTTATCTCAGAAGTATATAAAGATTCTTTTTAATGGAATTTTAAAAACTTAAGATGTGATTCAGTTAAAGTTAAAAGTGCAGATTTTATTATTTTGCAAAAATATAAATAACATTTTATTTGGTGCTATTAGAAAAATGCCCCTTTAGTATATGTTGGAAGGCCCTTTGGACTATCATAGTGCATTACACAATACATATATATGTTACACTCTGAAGAAGTTCCTTCCAGACACTGAAAGACTTAAGACAGCCCTTGAAAGTCAACAACACTCAGAATACTCCCCCTGACTTCTGGTGACACACAGCTTAACGGTGCAATGCTCACAAAAGAAAAGTTTGCAATGTTTACCTTTGACAATAATTTATTTTAAAGTAGCCTAGTTCTTAGAAATTCTCTGAGATCAAGGTAATGTAGGAAGTATTTCAGGAGATAGAGAGAAGCGGCAGAGACAATTATGGCAAGGCATTGATTTATTCTTCCCCAAACAAGTGTCCAAGACTAACTATGTATACAGAGAAAGGTTATGCTTCACGTCCACAGCAGGGTGCAGAGAGTGAAGGAGTGAACTGGGGGAGTGGGGTCTGCATATGTGAAGAAAAGCAACATCACTACAGTCAAAACTGTGCTTTCTGCCACTGCTCTGCGACCTTTGGAAATCTGCACGAGGTGGCATTGGCTACAAGGGATTCCAAAGAGGGAGTAGAGTAAGTGTTCATAGAGCGCCCCTTCTCATGTTCATTTCAGCACACATGGTATTTTAAAATTGAACACCACAGACCGCTTAAAGTCATAGAGACTCTGTATTATAATAAATGACTATCAAACTTTCTTATTGTAAACAATACTGTATCACAATAAATGACCAATTTTCATAATATTCCTTATTTTTTCCTTAAAACTAATATTTGAGTGAAATATTACATTGGCTGATTTATTACACTTCAGGATGGGCTCGGGAGTTCTGGGAGGGGGGCAGTGAAGCATAGTTAGGAGTCTGAAGTTTTCCTCTTCCAAAGAATATACTGAACCCCTTTAAACAGTATATGGTTCTAAATCAAAGCAGTACTTTTAACAAAGTACTTAAATGGCAATGCTTGGCTGTTCGGGAGCAGGGAAATAATTCCTGACAAGCTTTCAGATATCAGCAGGGCTCTCACTGAGAGCAGACGCATGGTGGCAGCCAGCCAGCCGTGTGACGGGTGACTCAATACACAAGTTTCTCTGGTCTCCACAGTCTGATACGGTAAGCACATCAATTTTTAAGTTTAAGGACTAAATGGTAGCAGGAAGGGGCTCTTCTAATATAAAATAGAGCTCTATGGAAAAGGCACACTGAGAAGCAAAAATTCACATTGCATTTGTTGGGGTTTCTTTAAGCTCAGCCCTGGTCATTTAAATGTTTTCCCCTCAGAATGTACCATATTTATGACATAATTTAAAATTACTTATTGTTTGATTTGGAAAATAATCCAGGCAACCATTAATAGAAATTTTAAAATGCTGTCAAACATTAGTCTAAGTGGTAAGAAGCCCATTTTCCTGTGATTAATTTCAACTCCAAAAGCAGCATCCCTGTTAAACAAAGCCCAGAGTAAAAAAATTCTCTTTGCACAGCTGAATCCACACCTATAAATATTTTTGGCAGAATGGAATATGCTATCCTTCTCTATGTTAAAAGGGCTTAATGAAAACTACAAAAGGTGAAACAAAGAAAACCATCCAAAATGAAGGCTGCACTCATCTTTGAAGAAACAATAGCACATTACTTCTCCCACGACCCTGCACTGACATCAGGAGAATTGCTGGCCTGTCCTAGTGAAAGTGTGTTTCACTGAACTCTCTTGATTGCTCATTGTTCAGGAAAACCTGGACTCAATGCACACAAAGTCAACCGGATACTGAAATGCACCTCCAAAGACACCGAAATTGAAGCAACATCGGGCTTCCCAAAACAGAAGAGAACCAATAGGAATCCCTCCCCAGCCCATGCACTCTTGAATCCAGGTAAAGACAATGTTCCTTCATGAATAGAGTAGCTGTTTACCAGCCAAGCCTTCTCTGGGAGAACATATTTTGGTATGGAACGCTGGACTATGCATGCTATTAATGAAAAAGCAAGATCTAATCAAACAGATGACACGAAGAGCACGCTTCATTTCATGCATGGCTGTGTTTTTCCTGTGAGATAAAGACTCAAAGTAATTACCATGAACTGAAACTTCCCCACTGATCTCCTCTGGCAGCTGGCAGTCGGTGACTGCCGACGCTCTACAACAAAGAAGAACGCCTTCTCTTCGGTGCCTTCTTCCTTCTTTAACATTACCAGCTAAGCACCTCCACTGTTGCCAGAACACAGTAGAGTATCTCTGTATCTATGTCTCCAATGCATAAAGAGTACGGCGGAAACCTATCAAACTGGCGAGCTACGATGCTAACAACCAATGAGGAAAGGCTCAGGCAGAATCCAGCACATGCTCTCTGAGGCACAGGCTGTCAGCAGCATTTAGCAGGCTGCTAATCTAATTATAGCTAGTTTGCTAGCACGGAGCTATTGGAGCAAAGCACATGAGCAAATTAAATTTTAATAAATTAAACCCCACAGACAAAATCATCTTGATTTCCTGTCATTTTGAGGATTAATGTGTCACCTTATAAACTGTAAGTGATTTTTTAAAGTGCATTCTTGTTTTTCCTCCAATCTACAGAAACAAAGAGTGGTTAAATTAAGTGTACAGTACTGCCAGCTGACTTAAGTGACAGAGTCCAGCACTGAGAATAAATAACCCAATCAATACCAGGAAGATATTAGTGCTAGTGCTACAAAACCTGAGTCTTATTTAATTTACCCTGATCAGCAATTTGCCACTTATTCGTCCTCAAGTGCTAATTAGTCTCCAATATACTTTGAAATACCATGCAAATTTCCATGCATAGTGGAAAAATGCTAATCAAAGTGTCAAAAATCATCATCTTGACACATAATCATTCAGAATCACAAGAAATGAAAAAGGAATACCAGAAATCATTGTAAAAGCAAAAGTTACAAAAAGATTGCCTATTCTTGAATCCAAGTAAAATTATTATGGAGTTAAAATTATCGTGGAGCTTTTGTATGTTCTTCAATAAAGTGATAAATGATTTGTTGAGATTAAGCCTAAATGACTAGCTATCAAGTAAAATATCTCATAGCTAAGAAAAAACTGGAAATCCACCATCTCTACAAGCAACAGATTTTCTTAGTCAATTCTGTCAACTTCTATGATTTATGATAATCACACTGAACTTGATAATACAGTTAGTCTAATAATATATTAGACCAAAATAGAACTTTTCCTGGTCAGATTGAGAAGCTCTTTCATGGCCAGTTTTTGTGGAAAGTGAAAAACAAAAACTTCGATTTTTATTGTGTATATTAACATTTATCTCTTAAGGAAATGATCTGTGTACTACTTGCTTGCATGTCCCTTGACCTTCTTGAGTTTTCATAAGCCTTTAATGTCTATACTCTCAATACCATATTTATATCATATATTTTCAATAACATAAAAATCTGCCCACTGCTCAGTTATTGGTAAAATTGGTTCAAGAGGCCAAATCCAACGAGAGGTGGTTCGATGCATAGACAAAAAACATACATCCTAACATCCATACTACTTGGGTTTAAATTCTGGATTAGCTATTTCCTACTTGTATGAACTGGGGCTAGTGACTGGAGTTCTCTGTGTCTCAGATGCAACAATGGGAGACATCTTGCGAGATTACTGACAAGAGCTATGAGCACTTAGGATAGGGCCTGGCACAGAGTGAGTTCTAAATTAAGCTATTATTTTTAAAAAGATTTTATTTATTTCTTTTTACAGAGAGGGGGGAGGGAGAAAGAGAGGGAGAGAAACACCAATGTGTGGTTGCCTCTCTTGCGCCCACAAATGGGGACCTGACCCACAACCCAGGCATATGCCCTGACCGGGAATCGAACCAGCAATCCTTTGGTTAGCAGGCCAGCACTCAATCCACTGAGCCATGCCAACCAGGGCTAAATTAAGTTATTATAAATAGTAGCAATCTTTTTACCATACCACAAGGTCTACCGTCTTCTCCAGTAACACTACTAAAAAAAAAAACCTGTCTAAATACTTCTCCATTGTACAGTTTTGTCGGAAACACCATTAAGAAGTAACTAACAGTGACAAGCTGGTGGCAGACTTGATTAACCATACAGAACTGTCATGGGTATTCACTGTGGTAACAAAAATTATCTCACTAACTTCTTTTTGGCTATGCAATAATCACTAATTTCACTTAATTCTATATAAACCAATATTAAAAGGAATTTTCAGGAAATTATGAGCTTATAATTGTATTTCACTAATGACTTGCAATATAGTTTAAATAATATACATTTGAAAAGTGCTTTCCATGGAATATAAATTGGGGAAAGTTTGTAATGAGATGTTTCACTAAATTTAAAATGAGAAATTTATGTGAAAAGGAGAGAAGAGAGAGGTTAGCCAGACAAATACAATTTCTGTCTCTGCAGCCTCTTTATTTATTGATTCTCCCTTTCTTCTAAATATGTCTGCAAATTTAACAGTCCTGGGATGATATTAATCAAATCTGTTAATCTGTTAAATTTATTTTCTGTAATTCCCAGAAATTGGTATGTTCTACCAGTCAAGCTTCAATCCAGTGATAACATGCAAATTTCTGATTTTTGTAGTCTTACTTTATTTTGATTTTTTAATTTGAAAACCTTTACAAAATCCTAACATCCTCAATAACCATTACAATCTGCTCTAAGGAACCAACTATTCCCAGGGATTAGTTAGTAGCCATGGAAAATGAATATTGACTAAGGGGCATTTTTCATTCTTTAGTCTTTGTATACCATAAACTGGGAAATAAACTAGAGAAAGAAATGGTGGCTCATAAACTTCAAGGGAAAGCAAGTAAACTCATGGTCCATAAATTCAAGAGTGAAAAACTGTGTACAAATATAGAAACAAACACAAACTTGCAAAACATAATGGAGACACACCTGCTAAAAAAAATGCTGCGTGTGCTACCTGGAAGCATTGTCCATGAGAACTATCAAAGCACAATCACCATCATTAGGAGCAAAAACTCCAAAAGGAATTGGCTTCTAGATTTGGCCTAAGGTACAGCTCCCTGGAGGCTGCCAGGATACAGACTAGTAACACTTCTAGGCATTTCTTCAGGAAACAGCCAAGAGCACTGCCTTCTTCTTCATTTAACAGACTGCAAGCTCAAAAAAAAAAAAAAGACGGGGGGGAGGAGCACTTTTAAAATCTGTGTGATTAATTTTTCTCATGCCTGTTTTGTATAAGACATTAGGCAGACATGTTCTAAGAAAAGGAAGCAACTGTCCTTTCTTAGGTCTTATCTTTTGGCAGTTTTAGAACCAATATTCGTCTGGAACTGAGTAACAGTTAATTGGTAATCTTTCTTACTGCCATTCTAGCAGGTAAGCCTATATATTTTTTAACCTCTGGAATAAGCACTTTTGTCTTTGAACTTCAATCAACTCTTCCCTGAATCTGAAAAAGCATTCATTTACTCAGTAAATAGTTTTAGACACCTACTATGTGCAAGGACTAGGCTGGACTTTGGGAATACTGAAGGCAGTGAGAATGGTCTGGTTCCCAATGGAGCGTCCATTCTAATTAGGGAGATAAACATTAAGTGACTCATTAACAACTAAGTGATTATGATGAGTAACTGCTGGGAAGTGCAGGCTGCTGAGAAACCAAGTGGGGGTGCAGAGGTGGGTGTGTGGCTGAAGGAGGCTCTGGGTGGAGTGTGGGTGAGGGCCAAGAGTGCTGCCAAGGTCCTGGAGAGCCCAGGGAGCCAGAGGCTGCAATATGCAGTGCAAACAGCTGCAAATACCTCATAGGACAGGAGGAAAAGGGTTAGGTCAAAGCCCTCTGGAAATCTGACTGCCCATTCATTCCTCCCAGTTCTCTCTAGTAATAGGTTCCATTATCTTCCAAGTCAAAGCCTTCACTTACCCTTCCATGCTGAAAGAATAAAAGCCATGTACACTTCACATTTGCTACACTGAACAAGTAGGAGCAGACAGTCAGCACAGAATGGTTTACCTCACTGAAGGGGCTTCTTCAAGTGCTGTTTTGGTTCTCTAACCTTGGAGAATGAGTAAAGGAAAACCCGTGTATTGAGAACCTCCATATAGAACACTGTTATAGCTCTCTCCTTAGGAAAGAAATTGGGTTCACACGCCAAAAATGACTCATGGCTCCCACATAACTTGAGACTTGTCAGAACATTCTGACCAGAAGTGTCTCAGTTTCAGTTGTTGGTGAAACTCCATCTCACTGGAAGGGGCCCGGGGCAGTTGTTTCTGCTCTGAGGAACAAGGTGTAAGGAGGCCCCATCACAAGCTGGTCCACCATGGCTGACATCTGTACCATTTGGCTGTGGAACCCCCCAGCCCAACCCCACTACTCAGTTCTGCCAGGAGAGGGAAGGGGCCAGCAGTTCTGGATGGTCCACATAGAGAGGTGGGCCAGTGAGTGGTGAAACGTAGCTTGTGGCATTTCCACCGCTCAGGCCACCAACACAAACTCACTGCACGTGGAACTGGGCAGAGTTAAGAAGCAGCTCCCCTAAGCTACTGCGAGGGGCTCCAGCACAATGCCCACCCCCCATTCCCAGGAAAAGGAATGAAGGCGTAAGCTGTCTAAGTCTCTGGCTACCAGGAGTAGGACAACTGCTCAGCAAGCATATGGGTAACTGGGTGTCCCTTCCTTCTCTGTTGGGAACACTCACACATTGGCTTTTCTTTAATGAGAATGTGGCATATGGGGTACTCAACGCAGTTGTAACGTGGTTGGGCTGGGGAAACACTATATCAGCCTGCCGGAAATTACTCCAGCTGCTCCAACTGCCATAAGCAGCCCTCAGATCCCCCTTTTTTCAGATTCTTAGCATCCCACCCTATTTACCATGAAGTGACCCTCTACTTGAGTAGGGCCTGAGAAAGATGATTATTTGGACAACAGTTTGCCAGGTTACAGAAGCAGACCACATGAGTCTTCTTGGTGGGGCATGGTTTACAATCCAGTTGGGCATCTGGTTGTGTCTCCTCAAAGCCTTGCCTACACCATTGCCTTTTCCCCTTTTTCTTTCTTTCTAATGATTCATATTTTATAGTTCTGGTAGGAAACAATGAGACAATTATGGAATTTTGAATTTGCGGGGAGGCTAGCTTGGGAGACACTTGGTCATGGAGGTTTGCGTCACATGGCTGGCCACTGCTGCCAGATTAAGGCACAGGAGACTTGCCGCCTTAGCTGTCAGACAGCCTCAAACACACTGCATCTACCTGCAGCTGAAGATCCAGAGCAGCTCACAGACCCTCAAGAAGGGACCTCCCAGGACCGCACGCACCCATGCACGGCCAGACAGCTTGTCAATGGCACTTGAGCACAGTGCTTGAATGGATCATCTCGCAGATACCCATTCTCTCCATTTCCTTGGTCACTTTCCCACTGTATCCTTCCATTTGTTATTTCTGCTCACCCCATGGACAGACCACTGAGGTCAGTACTTTGGACTTTGAAATGGCTTTATCATAGGTCGATACTGCCTTGGGATGAGCCCGGCATCTGTGTTTAACCAAGAACGTAACTGTTTTCTCAGACCTAGAAGCAAGAAGTCACATGGTGAAAGAAGAGGAAAAAAGCATTTCCTAGATATGGCACTAACCTTCAGAAAGATTTATACAAACCAAATTTACATCTGCTATGTTTCATATCTTTCATATGTCCTAGCATACAGCACCTTGGCCTCAGGGTAAAAGTACGTTTCTACAAAGGCAGCAGGCCACATAGGTCTGCCCAGCACCCAAACCTCCTCATGTCCTAAAACTACCCAGCCAGTCCCTTGTTTTCCTACTCAAAAACCCCTACTTACCCTGAGCTAATTTTTTTTATAAGTACACAAGACTCCTGCGCAGGAGGTGAGCTCTCCAGCATGCTAACGGATGGTAACCAGCATGTTCAACAGAAGGTGGCCCAACTTAAGAAGAACCCACGGAGGTGCTTCTGTGCAGGTGGACGGTTTTAAGAAAAGAGCTGGAATATGTACAATAAAAAGGCATTTTCCCTGCAAAGCTAAGAAAACTAAATGGTTAGGGTAACATAAGAAAGTTTTGAAACTCTGATGCAAAATGCACACTTATATGCCTAATGAATCACATTAAGAAAGATCTTCATTATGATGATTATATTCTGCATTTCAGGGTTCTAGCCCACAAACATATTATTCTTAGGAGAGCATCGTTTTGATTCACCTGCCTTCTATAGCAGCACATTTTTACCCAAGTGATTATTTATTATGAAGTCAAATAATTAATTATAGAGAATTTTTTAACATTTCTCGCTGCACACAAATTTAAGCATTGCATAATAAAATAACTTTTATAATCTCTAGAGATAAAAACTCCATTCTTCCTTAAGTCAAATATGGGTCTGTTCATGAGCTGATGTAGGTATCTATTGGTATTGGAACACACATGTCCAAACTGCACATAGACAGCAGAGCACCCTGTGTGAACAGGGATTCTGGCAATTAAAAATTAATGTTGCTAAAAAACCATCTTTAACAATAATGAAGCCACTGGTGGTTTAAGACATACCTTTATGGGAATGATTGTAAGTAACTAAGATTAATCCTTCACATCTTGACTTGAGAAATGGAAGTTTAAGGCAAAGAACAGAAGGTTATTTGAGAATATAAAATACTGAGGTGACACTGCTCTGTTAATTCAATAAATTTATAGTAAGTCCTATTGTGTGACCACGGGTCTGGTTATGTCCCCTGCCCTAAATAGCATGCAGGCGAGGGGGGCAGGAAGCAGCAGGGAGCCTGCTGTAAGGGGAGGGGCTTGGGAAAGGGGAGCCACCAAACTAGGATAACACTGAGATTCTGTCCCGGGCATTTGTGGCAGATGTTTTCTTCAAACACGGAACTCTGTCTTTACTGTTTTAGGGCATTCACCCCTCTTGGCCATTGACACAGACATCAGGGACTCAGATCTCAGGACACATGGCAAGTTACAAGATTGGGAAGATGGCAGAGTCCCAACTGGGGGCAATTTTGGCCCCTCATGGTGGGAAGAAGCAGAGGAATAAAGACAACATTTTTGTTTTAGGAAGACTTGCCAACATTGTCTCCTCTATATGGACATACGACTTTTTCTCCATGAATTATATTTTCACCTCTTTCTCCATGAATTATATTTTCACCTCAGACTTTTCACATAAAATGAGGCAATCTTGATATGTATGTCCTTCGGGGTGGTGTGTAAAGGCTCTTGACCACACTTTTTTAGAAAAGTTGTATAAAACAGAAAGGATTTCATGTGCCTATTCAGCAAACATTAGTGCTTTTTTTATGGGCAGGGAAGTGAGAACACAAAGATGAGTGGAACCCCCTTGACCCTTGAGGTGCTAAGATGGAAAACTCCGGAGGTAGACGACCCAGCCATTCAGTATGTTCTGGAATCAGACTGTGGGAAATTGGTTTCAACACCCATGGGCATTGTGAATGTGGGCAAGTTATTTCTCCTCAGGTGTGTCTACTGTCCTCCTGAACAAGAAAACCACACCAGCAGACCTTTCTGCCCAAGGTTTTGGGAAGATTAAATATGAACTTATATTGAAGCACTAAGAACGCTGCCAGGTGGATGGTAACACCCAGTGTTGGAGAGGTGACTATTGTATGCTGGGCCCTGAACTTACTCCTTTCGCAAATGGGGTTGCTCCCCATCAAGGCTTTTCATTCCTCACAATGACATTTAACTAATATTTACTTAGCTCCTATTATTTGTCAAATAGTGTGCTAGGATGAGAACATGTACCTTCCAAAGCAGAAAAGGAGGCAGGTAAAACAATGCCAATGATTAGACCTGAACAGAACTTTTAAATTGACAAGGAGATTTCACATATATTTTGTCCTGTGAGATTCCCCCAAGTGCTATCAAAGTGGTATTCTTACTACTAGTCTCATTTTAGAGTTGAGGAACTAGGCCCAGGGCAGTTATAGGACTTGCTCAGGGACCCCAAACTTATAAGTTACTATATCACAACTCTTCTCAATAAAGCCATGTTTGTTTATTCCAAGAAACAAAAAGCTAATTACCCTATGGGCATAATAATTAGATATTATTAAATAATCTTACCTATAATAGTGTAATAATTATATACAATAATCTAATAATAATTAGGTATAATAATAGATATCATTATATAATAAGACCTATGGATTAGATTGCAGATGTAGTCCTGAGCTTATTGGCTTCCTTTCTGTTCTCAAATCATACCATGCTTTTTAGACACTGACAGGCATCTTTTAGGATGTGACTCTCTGTACTATCATTAATGATCACTGTACTATCAAAAGGATCCATGACTGGATCCTTTCTCTATTGATCACAGGATTAGTCCTATAAAAATTTAAATGATAATAAATGGACTAATGTCCTGTATTTCAGCTTTGTCTCCCAAAGTGGAATGCCTACACCTTTTAAAGTTTCCTGTCATCTGAATAGTTGTGTATAGCATCAGCACCAATTCTTGGGTGCATTTCTACATCATCATCCAACATCAAGGCATAGACCCTTGCATAATTAATGCATGCTCTTTTAAACAAAAACTTTGTGCAAGGATTTCAAGGCATGCATGGCATGAATGTTCACTATTATGTTTTAATGTTACAAACTCTGAAAGATTACACTTTTACCTAAACATATGTGTAACTCGTCGTCGGCAGCCGTCCGTCTCGAGAGACGATGGTGTAGCTTCTTAAGTGTCTATCTGCACCGCCGAGAATGGTTGTGCAGTCCGACTCGGGAGTGACATGGTATCTGTCTCCTCCCGTGTTGAATCGACATCTTACGATGACGCTGGAGTGTCCTCTCCAGTGAAGCTGAAGCTACAGAGCCTGGGCAGGGTGATATGGAGGGTCTGCTGTTGCCCATGCAGCAGACCCCCCCTCTCTTCGCAGCTGAGGGATCCAAGGAAAAGACGGAGTCAATACAGCTTGGCTTCAGGTGCGCCGCAGGAGTTGCCGGTGTTGACTACAACGTCAAACCGCCTTAGGGACTCCGGCTCCGGATTTTCTGTCGGGGTTTACTCCCTTAGCCTTTCCCCTGAAGAGGTATGCCGCAAGGCAGCGGAGGTTTTTTGGAGTCAGAGTTTTCCTTCTCTGATGTGCCCTGACTGGAAGATCGAACCAGCGACACTTAGCTCGCAGGCCGATGCTCAATCCACTGAGCCAAACCAGCCAGGGGTTAGATACGTTTAGTAGCACCTTGTAAAAGTACATAGGTTCTTTTAAAAATCTTCCCGCAACCGTTTACAGAAACGATATCAGGCAGTATGTGTAACTACAAGAACATATTTTGTTACAAAATTCATCTGGGGCCTGATGCTTTTAAGGTCAGTAGAGGTGAAAGGACAACTGTCTTGAGAATGGATTATATCAAAACTTCTGAGGTTATATCCATCCTGAATGACTCTCTTTGGGAGAAATTATGTTACTAGAACAATATACTTTTTATCTTCTACCACATTATATTTTATCCTAACCTAACTACTTTATAGCTGGTAACCTTGGGTACATTATTTAATATTTCTACACTTGAATTTTTCATCTGTAACATGGGGATGAAGAAATGAGTTACTACATAAAGAAAGCATTTAGGGAGTGCCCAGCATTTACAGACATCATCTACCTTATTCCTGCTTGGCTGATGACAAAATTAAAATATCCGGGCTAAATGATATTAATGTTATTAGAAAAATGGTTCCCTTTGCTGACCCAGAAAAACAAATCTATAATATAAACACATAACCATCATGCCTTGAGCACAACAACCCAGATGAGACATGTTGTTGTAATGTTAAGAGTTTGTTAATAACACCTAGAAATTCTGGAACTTAAACGGGCACAACTTTTTTCCTGGGGCAATTTGGAAAAAGTTCTTGAAAATTTTACATATGTGTATACCTTTACCCATGGCCATTTATTTACTTTGGGAAATCATCCTAAGGACCATGTACAAAATTAATCAGAAATAATAGAGGCTAGGCCCTGGCTTAGTGGATTCAGCGTTGGCCTGTGAGCCAAGTGTCGCTGGTTCGATTCCCAGTCAGGGCACATGACTAGGTTGCACGTCATGTCCCCAGTTGGGGGTGAGAGTGAGAGTGAGTGATGTTTCTCTCCCTCTCTTTCTCCTTTCCCCTCTCTCTAAAAAATAAATAAACAAATTATTTTTTTAAAAAAAAAGAAATAATAGAGGCTATAGGCCAAAAAAGTAAGGTATTTTTCATAGGATACCTTCTAGAGCAAAACAGAAATTGAAAATCTTTTCCAACAATAGCCAAGTGATGACAAAAAAATGATGCTGTATAAATGAAAAGTAATGAAACACTATGCAGCTCTTCAAAAGTGGTATTATGTATTATGAAAGTATATTTATCAAATGGAATTATAGCTAAATAAGTGAAAGTCATAAAATCAATGTATATTTAATCCCTTTTTTGTTAAAATTATCTTTCTGTGTACATATACACTTATATTTCTCTGTACAGAGAAAATACCTAGGCTCAAATGCCATAATGTTAATAGTTCTTTTCTCTGCAGTTAGCTTGTCTGAATTACTCAATTTTCTACTGTGCTATTACTAATGATGAACATAAATTGTTTATTAAAACTCTGTGTTTTTTCCCACCCATAGAAAAAACTATGGGTGCTAAGTTTTTAATGATAAAGTCTCAGACTTGGAGATTCTTGCTGTCTCACAAGCCCTGGTCATCGGATCTGACCTACAGCCAGTCTACATGGTACAGCTTAGCTTTCTTAACCATCTAGCAAGTGGCACTGTCGGCAAACACGATTTTGATGTGCTAATCATTCCCAGCCATAAATCAAACTGTTATGGTGGGAACCAAAAGCTCAGGCTAGATTATAGGTCAATTTGATGATTATTATTAAACATTAAGGCAAGCCTCTGTTGGCACTGATGCAAGTCCTCACTGTTAAGTACAGCTTAGATATGCCTTCCCACAGTTATTTGGATAATTTTCTCCTTTTATCTAAAGACATTCTTATACACTTGGAAGATATGCCCAGGTTCAAATGTCTGGAAAGAAGCCAGTAAATTTAAGTGATGGAGAAAATGAAAAATAATTTCTTTGGCTATGAAGTTAGAAACATTAGCACGATTCAGAATTGACTGGGACCTTGGCAAGTTTCTGAAGCTTTATGGATCCTTACTACTATAGTGGGACTCAAGTTTAAAATAAAGTAAAGCAATCCTCTTCCAGCGTGTCTGCCTATATGAACTCTATTTTTACCCTTTCACAGTTTAAAAATCCTGTGAAACACAGCTCTGAATTATAAATAGATAATGGTTTGATGGTTTTGTCAGAAGGATATTTCCATTTATATGTGTACATTTTAAAGGTAAGTTTATTATATCTAGGGACCAACTTTTTAAGTTCTACAATAGAAATCAATATGCAAATGGGACTTGTTCAACAGAAGTTTTCCTTTTAGCAAATTGAGCTCTATTCCATCTATACAGTGAGTGTGTAATTACCTGTAAAGTTAAGATTTTTTTTCCCTACTGAAAATAATCACTGACCCCCACCCTGTTTATTTTTGAATGTTGTTTTTCATAAATGGTAACTAGTGTTCTGTATCTGGATTTCATGTTTCTATTTTCTCCTATTTCTATTTTCACACATAGAGATCCTTGTCCATGTTTTCTTTTACAGCAAAAATATATATATTTTTTCGTTATGTAACCCCGTTAAGGGCAGGGACAATAATTATGGGACCTTTTTTCATTAACTAATATTATTTTCCTGGAAACATATGCCACTCACTGACTTTAACAGAAAACAATATTGTTCCTTCAAGAGTAAGGAGGAAACTATTTGAAGAGAAAGAATCCTTTGAAAGTATGAACATCTGAATAGTTTCTAAATAAAGAAGAAAATCTGTGTCATTTATTTAAGGTTGCTTCTTGGGTTAACAATTTATGCTTTATGGACACAATAGAGAAAAAAAAGTTATTCCTCCAAACATTACTGAACCAGTTTGTAAGTCTGGTGATATCTGAAAGTCATTTTTGCACATGTGGGTTCTCTCTACGGAGGGCACCTTTTCTAAGCAGTATCCAAGTATCTGGGAGAACAAGCTTCGTTCCATATTGTTTTTATCATGCGTGTGTTATTAGCTTTGAAACTGGAAGTGATCTGAAGGACATTGGTTCACCTTAAGGAAACTTTCTTGGGTTTCTCTTTTACTTTATTTTCAAAGCGAGATTACAAGCTAATTAAAATCTTAAGTATTTGATCACATTCCTCTTGAATGACTGCTCATATCTTTGCTAAGTCAATGCTCTCATTCAGGGAGAAGCTATTTTAATTCCACTGCAGGCAGGTTCTCTAATGGAGAGAAGAGTCTAAATTCTTTGTACATGGGGTAGCACATGATGAATACTTTTTATCATAAAATTTGAGTCATGCCTACACAAGTGGTTTGTGTACTGAATCATACAGATGGCTTTTAAATCAATATTGCGGAAATGTTCTCTAATGGGAATAAATGGCATCATGCACCTAACAGATTAGCAGCAAAGCACTGTAGGGGTCCGGGGGGGGGGGGGGCGCAAGAGAAACTGCCCACCTGATTTCTTGATTGCATTTGCACATTTTATAGACTAAAGAAGCTTTTACAGTTTTAATCATCTTCCCACCAAGGGCAAGCACAATGTTCACATTTGTTTTTATTATTAAGAACAAAAACAAATTGAAGATATGAGTCAGTGCCAGGCTTTAAAAAGATGCTACCTGGTGCTCCCTTATCCTGCAGGTGGGGTGAGGTGGTGGAGGAGGGCGTAAGTCTTAGTTAACTTTGTCTGCACCGGCACAGCTCATTCACACACACGAGTGAATCCTGGCTTCTCTGGGTGAAGTAAGTAGAAACTCACACAGGCCTTGCTCTCCATTGGTAGTGAGGGTGTCCCAGTTGATGAGAATTAACACACTAATTCTCTGTGATGCTCCAGGTGAGAGAGCCAAGACCCTGCAGAGATGGGCATGGGCCTTCTGGCTCAAACCTCAGCCTGGGACAAGCCAGGAGAGGAAGGACAGAGAAGAAACATTTTTCTTAATTAGTAATTACAGATTTTCTAAATATTTCCTTGCTCTCAGGAATGGAACAGAATTTTTTCTGTATTTTAATTTCTCTTTTTACAAAAATAACTTAATTTCTGTCCTCCTAAAATATGCTGTGTGCTGTGAACTAGTTGGGAGAATGTATTTTGCAGGTTAAAAAAAAAAATCCACTGGTAACCAAGAAAAAGCAATACTAAAGCATTGTTATTTTAAACACTGGTTGGTCTCAGTTGTGTAAAATTAACTAGAATTTCAGTTAACCTATTATCCCTTTTGATTTACTAGTTTCAGGTTGCTTTATAGTTTGTGCTCATTCATGCCTTCATACATATTTCTTTTCAGTATTGTTACTGGACCTAAATTGCAGTGAAATGAAATGTAGTACACCAAATTTTTAATATCTGAATAAACTAAAGTCATCCAACTGCAAAACACATTCTACTTGTGAAATTCCATGCCAGGGTCATGTATTAGTGAGTTTCAGGTTTTGTGGACATGTGAACAACTGTGTGGAACCTAGATGGAAGTTCTTCTGTGTTCCTAATGAGAAGAAAGCATCCTCCACCCAGGTAAGGATGTGATGCTCTTTTGTAAATACAATGTAGTGTCAATAAGAATAAACATATCAGTGAAGCAGAAGAGAGAGTCTAGAAATATATCCACAAATATACAACTAATTTTTGACAAAGGAACTCAGACAATTCAATGGAGAATAGAAAGTATTTTCAACAAATAATGATGAAACAATTGGTTATCTATTTGAAAAAACAGTAAACCTTGACCACAATTTCACACCAGAAATATCAATCGGAGATAGGTCACAGACCTAAATGTTAAACACTTAAACTATAAAGCTACTAGAAAAATAGAGAGGAGAATATTTATCAATCTTGTAGCAGGTAGAAGTTTTCTAGAGTCACAAAAAACAGTAACTGTAAAAAAAATGGCAAATTGGTCTCTAAAACTATTTAAAACTTCTGTTCAGCAAATGACACTGTAAAAACAAAGGAAAAGGGAAAACACTAAATGGGAGAAACTATACCCCATACATACATCTTAAAAAAGGACTGTTAGCTCAGAAAAAAATAAAACCCCTACAAATCCATATAAAAAATATAAGCAATTCATCATAAAAAAGGGCAGAAATTTGAACAGACACTTCACAAAAGATATACAAAAGGCCAATAAAAACATGAAAAGGTAGTTAGTATCATTAGTCATGAGGAAAATACTAATTAAAACTATAGGAAGACACTTTCATAGCCACTCAAATCACCACCAATAAAAAGACAGTGTCAAATGTTGACCAGAATGTGGAACAACTGTAATTCTCATAGACCATTTAATGGGAAAGTCTGAAGTCAATCAAACATTTTACCTATGACCCAGCAATTCCACCCACCATAAAGGGAAACCACTTCCACAAAAAGACTTGTTCAACAGTGTTTATAGCAACTTTGTTGCAAATGCCCACCTGGAAACCATCCAGACTGAGGTCTATGCACACAATGGGATACTTACTACTCAGCAATAAAGAAGAAGCTACTGAGATGGCAAGGATGAACTCAAAGACTTTATACTGCGTGGAGGAACCAATACAAAGAATATTTACTACTACAGAGTCCATTGCTGTAAAGTTAAAAAACAGACTAAAGTAATTTATGGTGATAAAAACCAGAACAATAACTTCTTCCAGGGTAGAAAAGGGGGGAGTAACCAGAAAATGGCAAGAAAGAATTTGCAGGAGTGATGGAAATGTTCTATATTTTTTAGGGTAGTTACTTGAGTGTATATACTTCATAGAAGTTATCAAACTGCATGCTTAAGGACTTCAAATTTTACCTCAAGAAACCTGTATTATGTAAAAAAATCAATATTATATATAGTCTTACTACAAAGTTTTTAAAAGGATTTTATTACTAATTTCATATCCTAATAAAATTATTTTTATTTTAAATTCTTCTGAACCTGCCAAGCTCCTATTATATGTAGTATCCTATGTATATATAAATAAAAAATTACTCAAGTCTACATGATTTTACAACAGTTACAGTTTACTTATGTGAACATTGGATTATGCTTTTATATTCAGATTACTTTATCAGGACCTGAGAATATTTTTCTATTTGTAAGGCCTTGGAAAGCTTATTTTAAATGGTTAACTACAGGTAACACCCATTTACAAAACACCTTTTCTTCTGTTATTTTTGCCTCTCTGCTTTTACCTAACCAATTTTTATTTTATTTGTCTCATTTTTGTAATAAAGCAGTTTTCTGGAAGAAATTAACACATTTTATACAAATATAGTACACATACAAATATACTGGCCTTCGCTTGCTGGGTGACTTCTACATCACTCTTAAATACAAACACAAATACCATATGTTTTCATTTATATGTGGAATCTAAAGAACAAAATATATGAACCAACAAAACAGAAACAGACTCATGGATACAGACAACAACAAAAAAAAATGGTTGCCAGGAGAAGGGGGCTGGGGGGCTGGGTGAAAAAGGCGAAGGGATTAAGAAGTACAAATTGGTAGTCACAGAGTTATCACAGGGATGTAATTACAGTAGAGGCAATATAGTCAATAATATTGTAATAATCATGTGTGGTGCCAGGTGGGTACTAGACATATTGGGGGATCACTTAGTAAATTATATAAATATCCAACCATTATGCTGTACACCTGAAACAAATACAAGCTTGAAAGTCAAGTGTAATTAAAAACAATTATTTTTTCAAAAAAATTTTTGAAACCCAAACATAGAGCTAATAAGCATCTTGAGTTAAAGAAGGTGTTAAGATAGTCTGGGATTTGAATATATGTTTTATTCCTTATAGATGAATTTAGGTTAAATTACTTAATTTCTTTAAGACTCTGTTTCTTAAATAAATAGTTGTATCAACAGCTATTTCATAGATTCAAATGGGAAAGCAGGGGGCAGCTGGTCCCCTGAAGATAATAAGGGGGGGGTGTACTGATGATACAAAGCCACATACAGGTAATTCTAAAACATATCAGTGATAAAATACCTTTCTCTGTGGGGAAAACTGTTCCCAGTGACATAAAACAAACCAAAGCAATACTTGTCTGGCAGCCACGTCTGAGGGAGTTAAGGGATTAAGAAGTAACACAAGAACAAGGTCAGTCTTTGACTCAGTTATGGCTCAGAACAGCTAATCCTTATTGAATACTTTCTGTGTGCCTAGTCCCATACTAAGACACATTCATTATTTAATCCACGCAGCATTTCACAAAGCAGACACTATTATCACCCCTGTACAGCAGAGGAAAAGGAATGATTGGTCATAACCTTCACGAGGCACCAGCCAGTTAGTGGTGGAATCGGCGCACAACTGCAGTCAAGCCCAACATGTCCCTATGAGCCATGAAGCCGCACTGTTGTTTGTGAACTCTGAGCCTTCCCAGGACATGTAAAGAGGGTGGCTGAGAAGGGAGTGGGTCAGAAGTGGGGAACTCTGCATTTAAAACAGTCTGTTTTTGCTGAATTTGGATCCTCAAGCTTGATTCAGAGCAGTACAAAAAATAAGAACAACGAAAAGGGCAGAGCCTCCAGCTTTAGTGCTTAGGGATATAAACTACAGTCTAATTTCCCAATCTACAGGCAACAGAGAAAAGCAGACATGCTGAAACGTTGTATTTCGTTACTTAAGTGTGTGTGTGTGTGCGCGTGTGCGTGTGTGTGTGTCCAGCACTTCATCAGCTGGGCCAGCATCCTGTGCTCTGGGAGCCCCCGCCTGGCTGTGGATGTATGAGCTGCCCAGGGCTCTCACTGAGGGGTGCAGCACCAACCACAGGGGCCAGCAGAGGGGAGCAGAGCCCTCCAGGCAACCCAGGACCAGCTGAGTGTGTTTTCATAGCAATGAACTCAGTACTCAGCCATAGTGTGCAAGTCATGATAAATCAAGCAGTAATTAGATCTTGCAGCATTTAACACAACTCCTCTGTGGCCCTCATTTACCAGCTCTGGACAGGAAAGAAAGGCAGACTGCTCCCACCAAACACATGGACTTCTTCACTTGGAGCCTTGTGTTCTGCCCTAGCCCTCAAAGCATAGTCAGGTGGCATGATGGTAACCTGCATTTACCCCAGGAATGGGATGGAGAGAGCACTGGGAATGGGACAGAGAGAGTGCTGGGACAGAGGGGATTCGACCTTGTCACATTGGGTGGCACATTAACAAGCAAAAGCCTATGGGAAACAAAACAGCAGTTCAAATAAACTGAGCATCAGTATGGAAATTTAATTAATCTATTAGAAAAGCATCAAAATCATCACAGATGCATGCACACACAGGAATCTATGCAAACTAAACTCTCATTTGATGTTACTTAAAGCAAATTCAGCCTTCACTTTAGCCTATACACATGTCATCTTGGGTGATTTATGAAGGAGACCTTGGGACACGTGTGAATTATGCCCTCATGAAGATTTTAGTTTTAAATGTTACCAAGACCTATGAAAATGCAACCTAATACTTAGGTTTACGTAGAAATGCCAGTGTTCTCCTTTAGCGTGACTTAATGCTTTTTATCTTACATTTCCACACTTTAGTATGCTTCTTAAATTAAACAGGTTTTGATAACTGGTAGAAATGGAAATTGTACTAAAAAGCTAAACAGCACTTAACTTTTATTTATTAAAATAACCTTTGGCTATTTTCTTGATGGGCATGTCGTGACAACTTTAAAAAGCCAGAGACATCAAATACTCTAAAAATTATTTTATAACTGAAATTTTTTTAGTTTAAATAATGTTATATATTTTAGATCAGACATTGGCAAGCTTTTTTTGTAGTGTCAGAGTGAGTATTTTAAGCCACAGAGTCTCTGTCATAGCTTCTCAACTCAGCCAGTATAGGGTGAAACCACTCAGGCAACAAATACATAAACAAATGAGCACAGCTGTGTCCCAACAGCATTTTATTACAAAAACCAATAGTTGGCTGGATTTGGCCCATGGGCCGTGGTTTGCCAACTTCTGATGTAGACTATAGACTAAAACAGTGTAGAATCTTTAATATATATTGGAAACTGATACTTCAGAGCAAAAACAAACAAACAAAAATAACCTAAAAAGGCAACCCCTTTATCCAATTGTATAATGTTAGATGTGGCAAATGTTCCCTGAGTTTCTTGAAGTTGCTAATCTTTATCATGCAATAAGATCTGAAGGTGTTTATCCTTTCTTGCACATAACACACTACCAGGTGTTAAGGCTGATTACAGCTGGAAACAGAGCATGTCCTACATGTGACTCCAGATGGCTAAAAAGTGTTCTACTTACAAGGGAAGGCTTCATTTGACCAGGATTGGATCTCAACAGGCCTAAGGCACCTCGAAAAGAAAAAAGTCACTTCTGTCACTTAAGAGCACAATCGCTTCACTCAACTTCAAAAGGGCACTGAAAATGGTGTGCTTTGGAAACACACAGAACATTGAGGGAGTAGAGAATAATAGCTGGATGTATCCTTCTCAAAGGACACAAAGGAATTTGTGTCCACAAGTTTAAGGGAAAAGAATTAAAACGTAATCTTTAGATCAGGAATGGTAACTATTTAAATGCCAAAAAGAAACACAACCCCAAATGAAAAGAAAAAAAGACAAAGAAGGCCCTGTAGTGGGATGAGAGAAGAATGAATGTATTCAAGTGCAGTCGGCTAACACAGGATATTCAGCAGGACACCGCCCCCCCCCCTCGGGTCTGAGCAGGTGCTCACGGCAGGTATGGTGGAGAGCTCTGCTGGACTTCTAACACTGGAAGTCAGGGCGCATATAGGAAAACAGAGCTGCTCTTTGACCCCATTGCTCATGGTCCCGGTAACAAGCGGCACAACAGCCTTGGGCTAGTGTCCTCCGTATAGAAGGCAAACCGCTCAAAACCCAAACTCCCAAAGGTTGCCACTCAAGTTCTTTCTGGAACAAGAGAGGCCTTAAATAACTGTCATAGTTCCCAAAGATTTTATATCACCATCCGTATGATTCCTTTTTTTTTTTTTTTCTAAGGTAGTACTTTGAGAATGTAGCAAGTCAGTACCAGATTAAAGAGACCATCTCATCCTACGGCATAGAAAAATGGAGAACAAAAGACCAAAACAGAGGACTGAGAAACTGCTATGAAATAATTGTGAATTTTTAAGATACATGAATAAATATGTAACTAGTCTGAGAAAGAAGTTTACAAACTAAAGTGAGTACTTATATAAAAACAGATGTAACCACAGTTGCGCAGTCTTCTGCTTTTGAGAGACATGATTCTCTTCACTCTCACAAGCCTATAGTTTCAAATATACCGGTCCCAGCGTTTTGGGTAAATGCAGATTTCATAAGTCCACACAGGACTTTCACCAGCTCTCAACTGCTCTGTTCTTTGCAGCCTCCATCTTCTCCTGTTTACCAAGTCCTTGTATATCTGTGCAATTGTGTCTAACAGAAGAAATACAGCAAACTGGACCCAGCTACCAAGTGGTCTTCTGTAAATCCCACTTTGAAAAACCACCTTGATGGTTTACCGAGTCTGCAGGAATGAAGGTGAGGACTAGGATGAGGCATTTAAATACTTTTCTTGCTCTATTCAGCTGGGGTGGGACAGAGACTTTAGATGTGTGTGTCTGTTTGCCCTCAGTAAGTAGGGATGTCTCTGGGTGTAGGCTGCTCCTACCTGGTGCTAGAATCTTCTGATCAGGAGGTGGCAACAAGGGTTTCATATCCAGATTCACTCACCCCCTTCCAGGGTCCAATATACAATTCTGCATATTGAAAAAATTTTAAGTGGGCTGAAGTATTGGAGAGTGAAAAAAAAAAAAAAAAGAAATTAAGTCAGGCAAATAGTGAACAAAAGCTTACAATAAAACATAAAAATTGCCCTGCATGGGTGGATAAGTTGGTCAGAAAGTTGTCCCATATACCAAAAGGTTGCAGGTTCAATCTCTGGCTGGGGCCTGGATGGGAGGCAACCAATCAAAGTTCCTCTCTCTCTCGCTCACTCTCTCTTTCCCTCCCTTCCTTTGTCTCTAAAATCAATAATAAAAATATCCTTGGGTGAGGATTAAAAAATATAAAAATCATTTACATAAAATAATTGAAAATGTTTTCCTGGAGCACCAAGGCTTGAGTCTTAAACCTTTTTCTTGCCTGTCTGTAGTGGCCCTTTTAGGAACCTTATGATTCTAGATCCCCTGATACGCTAATGACTCCCACATGTATGTCTGCAGGCCACCTTCTCCCCTGACATACAGACTGCATGGCATCAGCAGCTCAATCTTAAGGGGCCCAAAACTGAGCTGCTGAATCTCCTCCCAAACCTGTCCCCACCTCCCCACCGCATTCTTCTCTGCCAGACTGGGCACCCTGGAGTCATTCTTTTTGTTTCTCATACGTCCTAGTTGTCATTAAATCCTATACACTCTACTTTCAAAGTATTTCCAGAACCTGACCATTCCTTACCATCTATACAGCTGGACCCTGGCCTGTGCCACAACCACCTGTGCTCTGAATTACTGCACCTGTCTTACTGGTCTTGTCCAGTCTTAGCTCAGCAGCCCAGAGACCCTTTGAAAATAAAGGTCAGACCTTGCCACTCCTCAGTCCAAATCCCTCTAATCACTTCCCATTGCCTTCAGGGCAAAAGCCAAAACCCAAACAACAGCCCAGTGGCCCTTCCTTCCCACTCTGGTTCCAAGCAAACTCTCTGACCTCACTTGCCTGCCCCTCCCACACACTGCCAGGTCTCCTGTGCGGCAGGCAGCACTGCTCCCACTGCCTGGGGCCCTTTCCCACAGAAAGCTGCTTGGTTCACACTCTCCCCTGTGCTCCTGACTCAAATATCCCCTCTTAATGCCACCTTCCCTGGCCCCCTATCTATCAGTTTTCTGTTGCTGTGTAACAAATTGCCACAAACTCCACAGCTTCAAGTCACACCCATCTACTATCTCACATCTCCTGTCAAGGACCTGGCATGGCTTAGCTGGGTCCTCGGCTGGCTCAAGGTCTCTCAAGGCTGCAATCAAGGTGTTGTCTGCGCAGCCTTCCTTTAAGAAGCTTGGGTTTCTCCTCTGTGTTCCCATGGTTGTTGGCAGCATTCAGTCCCTTGAGGCTAGAGGGCTAAGGTCCCAGTTTCCCTGCTGGTTGTGAGTGGGGCCATGCTTGTCCCCTAGAGGCAGCTTGAGTCCTGCTGTGGCCTTCTTCAAGGCCAGCAGGAGGATCTGCTGACAGGGAGTCTCATATAATGTAACCTAATAATCAGAGCAGTGATACCATCGCTTTCACATACTCTGAGAGACCCCTCACCCAGTGCAGGGACATCGGAGAACTCTGCTTGCCATGACTCTAAAATGCCACCATCTCACTCCCATCACACATAGGTCTGTGGAGAGCAGGACCAATAAAATGGCATTGGTTCAGTCAAGATAGCATAAAGTTTATAAAACAAAGCAGTCACTCATGTCAACCAAGATGGCTGCGAATCAGTCATGACACTTTGGTTCAAGAGGAAAACTATCTAAGTCAGAGCAGACATACCTGGCAAGGAGACACACCTAGGATATTTGCACATGTGATCAGAATAGCCATGTCTGCAGAGCGGGACCACCCATAGATAGGCTCCTGGAGAAATTCCCCACTTCCCATTAGGGGTGCCAAGACACTTATCAAAAGACCCAGAAGGGTGGGATACACCACTTTTGAGCTATAACTGAGGCAGGATCCAGACCACTGCTGAGACAGCTGAGCTCCACACACCAGAGTGCTGTTCCACGCCACAGTGATCTCCCTTGGCATTGACCGCCAGAGGCTCTGCCCTACTGGACTGAGGACTTTGCCCTGCTGCCCACCTGGCTCCAGAGATCCTCCCCTGCAAGATGATGATAACTCCTCTGCCCACCATGCTGTCTCCTGAACCTGCAGACTGAGACTCTAGGACTCATTTTCATTATTCCCCATTGATTGCTGTGTGTGTGTTATATTTCTCTGATTGTTAGAGTGTGAGTAGGATATTAATGTATGTTGGTGTTCTACTTGGAGTGAACCTGCATTCAATGAAAGCTGAGTGAATAGCATAGTTATTGTGTGTGATTCTTCTCTATTCCTTGGTGTCAGGCTGCTCAGCAGGGAGCTAGCTGAGCAGTTGCCCAGTTGGCTTATAAGAAAGACTATATTGCGAACATACTCAGGACAACATCTATCCCCCATCCCTATTTTATGTTCTTCCACAGTACTTTTTATCACTTGAAATACCAAATATTTTTATCATTTGTATTTCTGCTTTATCTCATTGAAATATAAACCTGACCAGAGCAGAACTTTGCCATTTGTTTTTAATCCTCACCCAAGGATATGTTTATTGATTTTAGAGAGAGGGAAAGGGAGAAAAATGGAGAAAGGGAGAGAGAGCAACTTTGATGTGAGAAAGAAACATTGATGGGTTGCCTCCGGTACACATCCCATCGGGAATCCACTGTGCAACCTTTTGGTGCACAGGATGACACTCCAACCAACGGAGCCACCCAGCAGGGCTTGTCTGTTTTGGTTTATTGCTCGATTCCCCAGCCTGTAGAAAAGCAGTACCTGGCTCAGAGTAGGTTATCAATATTAGATGAATAAATGAGTTACTATATAGTTTTGCTTCCAACATGTCAGCCCCTCAATATCCCCGATCTATGCTGCTAAGCTGCCCCCTTCTCTGTTATCGCATTACATCAGAACTGTGTAGTCACAAAGATGAAGCTAAATGTTCTCCTTCCCATGGTAACAGAGCTATATAATTTCAGTTTATTTATAGTGGTGAGAACTCCGTATGTATTATTTGTAAAACCAGCATTCAATACTTTTGTGAAAACAGATATGGTCACTGTCCATTTTCCAGGCTCAGAGGTAACTTCTATGTTTATTTGTTTGTTTGTTTAATCTTAAAAATTCTTCAAACAGTGAAGGAAACAGAAAATAAAAGTCAGACTCCCTTTGAATACCGACTCCAAGGAAATGACAAATACATGACTAGGTCAGTGATTTAAGAGAGAAGTATAGCATTCCGAAACAATGAACATCCTCTCAGTAAAGTAATAAATGTTACACATCCATTATCCTCCTCATTTAAAAGAATATTGCTTTTTGCAAGAGGTAGAAGAACAGGCGAGGCCAAATACTATAAATGTGAAATACAACTCCATGTAAAATATACATTGGATATCCATTTTACCCCATGTATACCTCTGGTCAGTAATTTTTTTTTTTTTTTAGTTGATAAAATGTATAGTGCACTCACTTTAAACAGTATTCATAAACCCAAATGCAAATGCGAGTGTTGTAAACAAATTGATGAGCTGCCTGACATGCAGCCTAAAGTCACTCGTACATGGTCCCCACTAATAGTAACCAAATGCTACTCAGGGGATCGCAGGTCACAAGAGGCAGCTTGCTTTTCTCTTCTACCCTGTTTAAATTTCCCCTCTCTTATTTTGCCAGCACCATCACAATTAATATACAATTCAAGGAATACAATCAATTCCTAAATTTCCCTTGCCACTGAATAATGAGCATTCACTTCTGAATTCGTGGCTGGTTTCTGCTTCTGGCTTCCCATCTAACCATATATACAGTTTCCAGGTTAATTTGCCAAAAACTGATTCTGGCAAGTCACTCCTCTGGTCATGAACTCAGGGCGGTTCTCTACGGCCTAGTTTGTCAAGCTCATAGCTCTCCTTATGGCCTTGCCTGTTAAATTCGTAACCTGGATTAAGCCCTTAATAGGGATCAGTTTGGTTTTTATGTTAATTGCAAGACTGCACACTTGACTCCAGTCCTCATCTGGCCAGGCCCCAGGGTGACTGGCTGAAAAGAATACAGATCAATGAATGAAAACCACAAATATCAAACCCTAAGCCCTAATGACTGTAAAAACATCTCTTTACATGAAGAACAGACTGCTTCTCTTTCCCTTAGAAATACAGTGTGGTTAAGAACGAAGAAAGTCCATAAAACATGGTCTTCAGCTTCTTAAAGTAAAAGCACTATAAGCATGGAAGTAAATGTGGCATTTCCCAAGAATCTGAACTCAACTTTCTGTGGAAGCAGGATTCTAACAGGGCCCCCAGGAATTCCCAGCCCCTTGGGGTACACACCCTGCCTAATCCCAGCCGAGTAAATATAATGGGCTTTACTTCTGTGATTAAGTATTATATGGGACATTAACTTTAAAATAGGGAGATTATTCTGATGGGCCTAATCTTCTGAAGCCTTTAAAACCAGACAGCTTTCTCTGGCTGGTCACAGAAGGAAAACCAAAGGAATGAGAAGTGAGGGGGATTTGATGAAGGGTCCTGCTGTGATATTGTGAGGAAGCCTGTGAAGGGGCCTGTGGGGAGGCCCAGGGCAAGCAGTTGATTAGTTCTAGAAACATCTAGAAACTAATGGCAGCCCACATCCAGGAAATGGGGTTACTCAGTCCTGCCTATAACCTCAATGAGCTTAGAAAGAGATTTTCCCCAAAGCTCAACTGAGATACACAGTCTGGCCAACACCTTGGGGGTAAGACTTGGAGCAGAGAACCCAGCTGAGCCGTGACAGATTTGTGACCTCTGGAACTAGGAGCTAAGAAGTGGCTGTGGAATTTTGTAGAAATTTGTTATGCAACAATAGAAAAAGAATATGCTGACGGCATTATCAACTGTCCTCATGGTATGAATGTGCAACCAACAAGTGAAAAAAAAGGCCTCCAAGAAACCTCTGCCTTTCCTACAAAATCATGAAATCTGGGAACAGGCAGGACATAAAAATGTTTGATGACAGGAACTCTTCTAAAGATCACCATGTATCAGCAATATTTCTCAGAAATGTGAAAAATAGGAATCAGCCTTTCCATGATGTTGATGTCAACTGATGTTAACATCAATAACAGCAACATCAATATTACAATTTATTTAGGTTTCTATGACATGTATTAGGAAAAGTGTTCAACTTTTATTCATCAAAACAGTAACTGATTATTCCCTGCATACAGTATCCTGTGTATGTGCTTGTTGAGTAAGCCCAGGGAATGCTAAGGAAAACATGCCATCCATATATTATTACAAGAAAAAGCAAATATTAGAGGATGTTTACCCACTGCTTTTCTTAAGAACAAACACTAATTGCTAAAGCACAAACATTCTGCATCTCATTCTGCTTTTATAAGCAATTCTGCTGTTATTTCAGTTTATAGACATTTGTTTCATGTCTATTCCATGCTAGGCTCTCGGCTAGGCACTAAAAACATAGAAACATCAGTCACTCACAGGCTATTGAGAGAAACAAAACAATTAGGAATTGAAACAAACAATTTCTATCAGTAAAACATTAGTGGTATGTGTATTGAACAAGACCCAGTGTAACTTAGGAATTATATAAAGTTTGGTGTGATGATGGTGAACGATCAGTTAAGAAAGTGTTTATCTCCATCCATCCATCCAAGACTATTATGAGTTAAAGAGAAACATCTGACTTTTATTGTGTCTCTAAGTATTATGACCAACTACATTATTTTATTAAGGAAAACTAGTTTTTCATGATATGCTTCTATCCTTAGTCTGTTTAAATATGAAAGGTAGTTGACAGTGTTAATCTATCACAATTAAGTTTGAGCATCTTTAATATAATAGTCTGAGTACAATGAAATTTTGAGCATCGATGGGAAGGAAACATTATTTTGCTCACTGACTTCTAAAACTCTCCAAATAAAAATTATATTAAAACAAGACTGAATCTCAGAAAGAGAATAGAGTATATGAGAGTTTGAGACCTAAATCAAACACTAAACCTTTCATTCCTGACTCAGCAATGTAAAATGACAATAATTGCATTCTTGGAGTGATAGAGTGATTAAAAGAGAAAATATTCAATGTCATAGTTTCAGTTCTCTCTTCTCTCTCTTACACACACACACACACGCTCATACACACACAGTATCTATCATACCAGTCCTACTGGAAGGGAATGAAATTCTTAATTCCCATTACTCTACAATGGCCTTTCTTCAGTGAGAAAATTCCCTTGATAAGTCTTATCTTCGTTGGTATTTATTTTTTTTAAAATAAACTGTGACTCTTTATACAAGCTGTTTACAAATTTCACCACCAAAAATTATTCCTAATAAAAATGTCCTAAATTCAGACATCAAACATTTAACATCTGTTGTGTGCTAGATGAAGTCAGAGATGCAAAATGTAGTGCTTAGAAACAATCAGCACATAATGAATGAATGCAGTGACTAAATGCAGTGAAACAGACAAGACTGACCCCAGCCCTTAAGTATTATAGTTTACACATCAGCTGTAGAGATGTGGCTAATAAACACACAAAATTTTAAAAAGCAATAATATGAAACAACAACAAAAAGGTTCACCACTGAGAACTTTACTCTTAGAAATTAAGATGGTAAATTTTATATTATAGTTTTTTTACCAGTATTAAGAATAAAACAATAAAAATAATCCTCATTTATAATTTAAAAGTAACTCTGAATCTTAAAACAACACTGTATATTTAAGTTGAAGCTCTGCCTTCAAAGGAGGCATGAGATGACTCTTCTGTTTTTCTTACTGTGGCCCATTTTAAAAAGAGAACAGGAGAGCTTTAGAATGTGCACAAACCCTGTACAGCGACAACCATTCTGCAAATACATGACTAACAGAAGGCAGGCAGCAGTGGAACACTGCCAAGAGATGATGCCCTGCTGACGTGTTCGGTCCCAAAGGCAGGCATCCCACCTGGTGACAGGGTCCCCTAGCTGCTGGGCTGCTTGACAATGTGCAAAGGACTCGGAAAAGTCAAGTGGGGCACTCACTTTACTTAGTAATGAGGTCTTTTCAGTTCATGATTATCACATTTTAGTTACTTAAACTCACTAACCAACAAATAATCATTTATTCCTACATAAAAACAAAAGTCTAATATATATATATATATATATGAACACATATATTACGCTGAAAATGAGATGGACGCTCGAGCTCGTTAGCCTCTGTGTGATTGTACACGGCACACGACTGGCTGATTGATGGAAGGCGACCAACCAGAGCATTGTCTTGTGCATCCTGGGCACTGATTGGCTCAGTAACTGTAGCATCAGTCTGTGCGCATACATTCAGCATCTTGCCTTGTCCACTTCACTCCTACCTCCGATTGCTGTGCATAGTTTTGCTCTGTGGTGTTGTGTTTTGTGAAATTTTCCTTAAAGACTGAATTTATTGCAAGCCCTACGATGCCACCCAAACATTCTGCATCTTCTAAGGATTCTGGCAGTGAACCCAAGCACCAGAGGAAGAAGAGGAAGATGTTTACCAAAAAAGAGAAGGTGGAACTTCTCCACATGTTAAAGGAAGGGAGAAGCTATGCGTCTGTTGGCACCATTATGAGATCAACGGGTCTACGGTTCACTATATAAAGAAGGACGAGAAGAATATCAGGTCTACGGCATCAGTGACTTTCAACAAAACACCAAAGAGGGTGGTTACTTCCCACAATAAGATCACTGTGAAGATGGAGTCTGCATTAGCTGTGTGGATAAACGATTGCAGAAAAAAGAATATCTTGCTTGATACAAACACCATCCGGACGAAGGCCAAGCAACTGTGTGATCATTTAGCAGCAAAAAGGGATGATCACGATGATGATGAGAATGAAGAAGAGGATGACGACGACAATGCTGAAGCAGGACCTTTGAGTGCTTCTCCAACCAGACCAACCCCATTCAGTGCCAGCAAGGGCTGGTTTGACAAATTCCAGAAATGCTTTGGACTCAAGAATGTTTCTTTGCACACAGAGGCTGCCTCTGCGGATAAAGCTGGGGCCGAGGAGTATGTGAACAACACATTCAAAGACATCATTGAGGAAGGAGGCTGTAAGCCTGAACAAGTTTTCAACATGGATGAAACGGGCTTATTCTGGAAACGGATGCCGTCTCACACTTTCATTATGAAGGAAGAAACAAAAGCTCCTGATTTCAAGGCCCAAAAACATAGATAGGGTAACTTTAATCATGTGTGGGAATGCTGCAGGCTTCATGATAAAGCCAGGGCTTATTTATAAGTCCAAGAACCCAGGGGCCCTAAAAAACAAAAATAAGAATGTGTTGCCTGTGTACTGGATGCACAGCCCTAAGGCTTGGATCACGAAACTTCTCACAACTGATTGATTTCATCAATGTTTTATCCCAGAGGTAAAGGTTTATCTGGCAGAGAAAGGCCTTGATTTCAAAGTGCTTCTGATAATGGGCAGTGCTGGAGGCCATGCTGTCGACCTGACATATGATGGCATCCAGATAGACTTCTTGCAGCCGAACACCACATCACCCATTCAGCCAATGGATCAAGGCATTATTCGTGCTTTTAAGGTGCTCTACACCCAAAACACCCTGCAAAACCTCATTGAAGCTATGGACTCGGATGAAGACTTCTCACTAAAGGCATACTGGCTTGAGTACACAATTGCATCGTGTCTCCAAAATATTCAAAAGGCCATAAAGGAGATGTAGAGTGAGACTTTGAATGCCAGCTGGAAAAAAATGTGGCCAGAAGTGGTCCATGATTACAAGGGATTCTCTCCTGATGAAATCCATCACTCTGCAGTGGATAAGGCCATGAATCTGGCAAAAATACTGGGAGGAGAGGCTTCAGTGACATGACTACTGAAGACGTAAATACCCTGATCAATGTGCACTCTCAAATGTTGATGGACAAAGACCTGGAGGAGCTAAGTTAGAAAGTAAAGAAGAGGATGAGGAACAAGAAGAACAGTGGGTTGAAGAAGAGGAAGAGGTTGGCCTAACACTTGATCATCTTGCAACCATGATCAGAATGGCCAAAGAACTTCAACGAGTGGCTGAAGAAACCTCATATGGTTGGTTTGTTGCAGTTTGCAAATTCAATCGACAGTGCCATGTCAGTTTACAAAATCATTCTCAATCAGAAGAAGCAGCAGCACCAGCAACTTCCCATAACCATATTCACCACTCGAATGAAGAAGTCGGTTACACCTATGCCTTTAGTAGAAGTAGAAGTTACAGACGAGACTGAAGATACTACTGCACCAGCTGAAGAAGCGCCTGATGAAGTGGTGCCTTTAGAAGAGCTGTAATGCTCTTCTTTGCTGTGCAGTACATTCATCTCATCTTCATCACCTTCATCATCATCAGTACTGCACAGCTAATTCATCATCTTCATCATTCAAGTTGTAGTATACTTCACTGATGAGTTCCCATATAAAATTTTACAGTACTGTATACATATGTTGTTAAAGTTACATAGGTTTAAGAGTGTAGAATATGTTTAAGAACATAAGTAGTGTTTATAAAAGTGTGGAAAAGATTAATAAGGGAGTGGGAAAGTTTAATAAGAAACTGGGAATGGTTTATAAGTGTGTGGGAAGGGTTTATAAAGTCTTAAAATATATATATAAATACTAAAATAATGTAAGGTTCCTACTTCATGGCTTTACACCTATCGTGGGGGGGGTCTAGAATGTAATATCTATGATAAGTGAGGGAATACTGTATATATATAAACGAGGTCTGTTTGGAAAAAAGTCCAACCATTGTTAATAAAATGAGAACGGTTGTAACTGGGCAGGCAAGGAGAGCAGACCAGAATGTGCATGTGTGAACAATGACAACTTCGCTGTGAGGGCAGTAAACACCACTGAGTGAGCACGTGCACTGTGTGGCCATCTCATTCAAAATGACTGAGCGAGTAAACCAACAAATCTGCATCAAATCTTGCACGAAGCTTGAACATTTCTCTGTGGAAACTATTCAGATAATTCAGAAGGCTGGTGATTGGCAGCTTCATTATGACTGTGCGTCCACTCATGCATCATGTCTCGTGCATAGTTTTCTGGTGAAACATCAGATCACCCAGGTGACTCAGCTCCCACTCACCTACAGCCCAGATTTGGTGCCCTGAGACTTCTGGCTTTTCCCCAAACTAAAATCACCTTTGAAAGGGGAGAGATTTCAGGCCATTGATGAGATTCAGAAAAATACGATGGGGTAGCTGGTGGCGACTGGGTGAATTGTGAGGTCCCAAAGTGCCTACTCTGAAGGGGACTGAGATGTCATTGTCCTATGTACAATGTTTCTTGTATCATGTATCTTCTTCAAAAAAATTCCTACTTTTCATATCACATGGATGGATACTTTCTGAGAATCTAGAAATCCTAGAAAACTGAGTTTTTAGAATTTTATTTTGAAGTCTATACTTGTGTATTAATATATAGTAAGGATTAAGTCTGACAATTAATTGTATGAAATATGAACATTCAATTACAGCTCACCTGATAATGCTAACTTGGTCACCATGCTCAATGAGTATCACATTTTTCTTTTGTTAATAAAGTGCTCTTAGCCAAAAGAAGGAAAAAATTCTCTTTAAAGGAATGCCTGCCTTTTGGTATTACAATCATGCTTTCCTTTAGTTTCATATGATGAAAATACTCTTTGGTTTGTGCCCCAAGCTGCCATGGTTTGCACAAGTGGCCACTGAATTTTACTCAATAGATAAAACTGAATGTCTGTCATCACTTAATGGACACGCCCATCAGATGGAACTCTCAGGCTGAATGGCACAGTGGCAGAGTGTGAAATGGGCCCGATGCATTAAAAGGTGCTACATAAAGTAAAACTGTTCATGAAAGACCTATGCCTCCTGAGTCCAGAGGATGCACAGGCAGGTCAGGAAGTAGGTCGGTTCATTCATTTAGTGAACATGGAGCAGTCACTCGCTAGGACTCACACCCTGCTCCAGGCTCTGGGGATGGAGCAGTAACCAGGCAGACCCAGCTCCTTCCCCTCATGGAATGCACTGCAAGCTCTACTGGTCAACCTTCTGGCTGAAGAGCGACATAGCAGCCAGGGGGCATGTGACTATGCTGCCAGGGACAGGGGGCACCACAGGGCAGCTGCGAACACTGCTGCTCTGAGCAGTTAAGAGAATATAATTCTAATGCGCTCTGAGCTGGGCAACATGGCACACCCAGAGCTCTGCCTCCTCCTGTCACATACATGGCAACAGCTGCCTCGATGGCACTTCATGATTTTTTTAAAATAACTCTTCAACAGACTAGTAAGCTTCACTTCTAAATAATTAAAGCTGCTTAAAAAAAGAGCCTTTTTATTTTAGCCAATTAACTCATCATTTCTTAAAACTAAGTAGTATAAATGTTATATAACCTATTTAAATACTGAACATATTTAATTGATAAAATAGTTTGAGGGTTTTGTTTCAATTCATCCACAAAGTATTTTATCCTTGTTTCCTGAGAACTTCCAAGTGTTGCCTGATTTTAACTACAACTGTTATTTAACTAAAGAGTATCCAGGAATCCCTAAAATCCAATGACTTTAGTTGGCTTGAAACTAAGTGACAGCTGAAATATTTAAAATGGTCTTTTATTTTACTATGTGAAGTCCAAAATTTGCAAAACTGCTAAGCTGATTATTTTGTAATTTTAATATCCACAGTCTGACCAACTAATGTACATTTAAACTAGAAATTAGTACAGATGTGTTCTTATTTCAATTCCTCTTTTACAACCCTAATAGTGTCTTTATTTACCTGGTATCTGCTGCTTTCATATGGATGTTTTGACATATGAAGTAGCTCTGATGCACTAAGACGAACTTATAAAGAAAGCATGAGCTATTATCATAGGTACAATATATTTGCTTTCTATATGTTCATGCAAGTTTTCTAAATAAGGCTGTCCATTGGCTTATGAAGGGCCAAGCACACAGTTGTACAAGTTGCATACTACAACCTTAGAGAAGTCATCATCACCACAGAGGTCTATGTGAGTCATGCCTGGGGACTCTGAGCATTTGGATGTGTGTATATGAGCCCATACTGCTACAGAAAATAAGGTCCATATAACACAGACAAGGTGTTTCATGCAGGCCACCCAAAATGTAACAGAGAAACAGTAGTCGTATTCACTGGTTTAAACAGCTTCCATGAAAAGGTAAAGGTATATTCACACAATCAAACCAAATACAAAGGAATCAAATAACATGATATAAATTTTTCAGAGTGGCAATACAGCACAGCAGTTAAGAGAACAACATTCTAGAACCAGTCTCATCGAATCCTATACACTACTTATTAGTGTGACCCTAGCCAAGCTATTTCACCTCTCTATGATCAGTGTCTTCATCTATAAACTGACCCTCCCCCAGAGCTGTTATAAGGATTACATGAGGTAATGCATGTAAACTAGCTAGAAAAGTGCCTGCAAGAGTAAACACCAGGGAAGTGTTCAGATTTGGGATTAGTATTATTAGGTAAGATTTCAAAGCAGAAAGAGATTAAATTTCTCATGGGTTTAAGAATTAGTCAGTGATTCATTTCAGAATGAAAATGAGAGTTCTTGACTTACAAGAAAGTTTTCACTAGGCCACACTTCTTTGCATTGCAACTTTCTGACAAATGCAAAAACCCAAGATTTGAAATAACACATCTGAAAACCAAACTCTCCTGCATCTGAGGGCTTTGATTATTGACACAGGTCATTCCTAGCAGGCCGCCTGGGTTGATGCATGTGGCATTCTGAACCGTGTGCTGCCAGTACCTGCGCTGACATTTACTAGCAGCCTCCCCTCATCGGGGAAGGGACACATCCCACAGGCAAACAACTCTAGTTGACATAATCAGCCATTAATGAGACCACAAATTCTACGAGGGAATCATTGTCAAAAAGCTCTTGAGTCATGCCCTGGTGAGGTGTCTACTCCTTTCATTCATGTTCTTTAAATATCAACCAACCCCAGTGCATTATACTTGCACCTTGGAAAATCATTTCATTCATTTCAGTGCAAACAGTGCTGGCTCCTGGTGCCTTGAGGGAGAATTATGTGTTATGAAGATGAACGTATCCTGCAAAGCCTCTGGGGCTGAAAGGAACAAGGCCTATTTCCAAAACGTGAAGTGGGACAGCTATAAGTCAGAAAAGTGCTGGCGTGTTAATGAGCGAATGCTTTTTATCTATTTCAATTCATATACAAGAATCCAGGGAAGGAGATTTAATAACTGGTTTTGACAAAGCTTATAGCTTTTAGATAATGGAAAACAAAGCACACACAAGAAACAAGTTCTTCACTGGCACCTTTATCTTGTGTATGAGAAAAGTGCAGTCCTGCTCCATCAAACCCTGGCACACAGGGTGCACGCATTAGCCAGCTGAACGAAAACAGTCCAAGGCACATTTACCTGGCTCTCCAGGGGCTGTACTAGCATTGCCCAACTGGTTCCCTGCATCAAGAAATGAGATGGGGAGATTCTACGGGGCAATATTAAAATTTACATTGCAAAAAATCCAGGTAAACTAGAAATCTGAATAAACTAGGAATAGATATACTATGTAAAACAATCTGTGTAAAAAGCAGCCAAAAACCAAATGGGTCTCACAATGTCATCTCTGAATAGCTTAACATTTCCCCCAGAGTTCTCATTACTGTTGAATTCAGACAGAAAATCAGGAAAAAGCACCCAAACCTTGTTTCTCAACATTTTAATGAAAATGTATTATGTTCTGCTTTTAAATCAATTAACATCTGTGATTTTAAAATGTCTTCATCATAAATACACTTAGTGTAATAACCTGGATCAAATATAAACTACGGTATCTAAAAAGAAAGAATAACAATATTTTGGTCCAATATTACTTATTCTAACTTACTGCTTGATTATACTAGTCAAACAAAAATTGTATGGCTTATGAAAGCAGAAAAATCAGAATCTATTTCTCTTCATGGTAAACAAGAGGACTAAAGCTTGGAGAGTTTACACAGCTTATCTGAAGCCAAATCCTACTTGGAACTGAAGCTAGAGCCCTTCTTGTTTCATACAGAAAAACCTGGATACTAGGAAATAAGTTCAATTCTTGGTGCTGCTTCCTGATGTAAAGCAGAAATTCACTCCAGGATTACTGAGTCCTATAGCTGAAATTGAGAGAGAGAGGTGACAAACACTTGTTCAGGGGAAATCCTCACTTACCAGATGGTTCACATTAGGAAGTACTGTTGACCTGAAGCCCGTCCTCGCAAATCACTACAGCACAAAACCTGTTTGTGACAGTTGGTGATCACTGCGGTGAGTGAATCTGACCATCCAAGATAATGCACTCACCTTCCCTACCTGGCAACAAGACTACCCAGCTTATGGTACACCTGCTGTGATTCCCTCTGGCTGTATCTTCTCCCCAATAGACAGAAACTATAGAATAATGACAAATCAAAGTGAAAGAACATTTGCTAACATGTGGATGAAATATCACCACTAGTTACATGATAGGGGCCACCAAAAATATATTTAAGTGATGTACATAAGCATAATATATTCAATACATAAAATACATAAATGAAAATACATAATCATGATAGGATGTTTTAAGTTTTGGTAAAAGTGCAGAACAGAAGAGTGATAGACATCATCATGTTTTAGATTCAAAAGGGTGGTCCTAGTTCTTGCTAGATGAGCATTTCTGGTTAATGTTTATTCACATGGTTAAGTTACTGTGCTGTGCCCTAGCAATTAAGATTTTCCCATTTCTAAACCCCTGTTTAACAAACACACACACACACACACACAAATTTGTCATTAAAATTTATTTTATCAATGACCATCATATGCCAACCAGGCTACTGAAATAGGGTAGTAGAGAAAGAAAAATATAAGTGAAATTTTAGGGTTCATTAAAACTGAGTAATAAAAAAAACAATGGTCTTGACCTAGGAGGAGACCATACAGGAGCACATAGGTCTCTACATGTGTGCACATCAGTTTCTCTTCATGAACATTACTTCAGACATGGTAAAATGAAATGCTTAAAAGAAAAGCAAACCACTTTTGCTTTGCTTTGTTCTGTTCAATAAATAAGTTGCTTTGCCTTGTTCAATAAATAAATTGTCATGCAACATAGACGGGATGCTTTTCGGACAGAATAAATCATGCCCGAACCAAATGGTAAATGTTTTGCAGGAAAAAACGTAAGGGGATCATCCAAGGAGAGCTAAGGCAGGTACAGTAAGACAAAGAAGAGGTGACTTTCAGACAAGGAGGCTGACTTCTCTCACAGCGAGAGAAGGATAGACAGGAATTTAGCTCAGGAATTCCTGTTGCATGTCACACTGTCCAATGGACTGGCCTGACTCCTAACACAGCCTATGAAACAGCAATAACTTATGAAATTGCTATTTTAAAAACTGTGCAATGAGAGGACTAAAGAAAAACATTTCAAGATCATGTAAATGCAATGTGATCCCATGTTAATAAGACGCTACATGGATGGTTAGAAGTTGAAAGGGAAATGGAGCAAATGAAAGCAAATGGAGCTGGTGAAAATGGCCCTTCTTGCTCACCAGAACATTGTCTGGGGTACTTCAGGACTTCCCTCCTCTTCTGTCAACCAGCAAAGAACACATTACATTCACTCTGAGGGAAACCCATTCATTCTTCAAGTCCAATTTAGGCTGGCCTAAATTCATTGCATTTTTAACATGACCCACACTGGAGGAGGCTCTCACAGAGAACCAGTCACCCCACATTCTCAGACTGAGGATGACTCAGGGCTTGTCTGGTGTCCCCAAGTAGAGCCAGTGGGGCGGGGCCCTGGGAGTGCGAGCAGAGTCAGGTTCACTGTAACTTAATCCCAGGCACCAAAGGTGACAGGGCAGAATTACCTCAGAAGGACATGGGGGAACTGCCTTTTCATAAACTCTAACCGTGTGGTTCTCCAAGGCAGGAGCCTCATCTTTTCAGAAGGTATTGAGAATGCCCAGGACACATCTGTCAAGTGAACTATTAAATGAGCAAATGCAATCACGTGGCCACTTAGGAAACTCCTGAATTCCAGTCCTGCTCCTACAAGTCTCAGATGAATCAAATCTGTCCCTTACTCGGGTGGGTATTGAAGGCTGATCACTTCTAATGTGATTAAATACACTAGTTACTTTCCATAAACATTTTAATTACATGAAGAAAGCCTATATTAAAAATAGCAAAAGAAAAATATATTTTTGCTACCTTCTCATAAATGTTTTAAATGAAGGCAACTGTAAATGGTCTCAATTTTCTCCTCTGTAAAATCAGGGAGTGAAAGTTAAATCTGTTACATCCTATCTTAGACACTCCATAATTTCATACACAAAACACGCCATAGTTCTGAACACAGAGAACAGTCATCAACAACGTTCCCAGGGTTGATTAAGAGTCATGGCAGCTTTGCCACCTGACCCAGAGCGCCTAACACCTGAGATTTAAATTTTAAATGAACAGAGGCTACAGTACATTTATATGTCATTAGCAATCATTCAGACAGACAAAGATGACATGCTTTTCAATAGGTACAATTATCCTCCTTTTGAAGGTTAAGAAACAAAAATTGGGAGAGTTACTAGGTCAGAACAATTTAGAATTCATTTGGTCCATTCAATCTGCATTTCAAATCCAGACAGTCCCTGCCTGTGTCACACTGGATGATGCCTATCTGTTCAGGTGGCAGAGAGCAAAGACAGAACAGCCTCTGAGATGAAATGCTAACTGCAGTGGGTGGAGAGAGAAAAGGAAAAGCAAGATGAGGAGGCTTGGCCGCCCTGAACAGCAATGATAAAGAGAGAAAAGAAGCATCTGTTTTTCAATTCTAACAAGTCAGAAAACAAGTCAGAAAACAAGTCAGAAAACATAGACAAGGACTGTGATCACTGAAAAGAGATGCTACTAAATATTTTTTTAAGATAATAAATAATAGTCCTTGTTAAAACACAAATTCATCTTCATGACTGAAGTGTGTGACTTAAATTGTTAACATTTTAAGTCAATAAAATAAACAAATTTCCTTTTAGAGAAGGAAAGCCAAATTACCCATTTGTGTACAAAAACCTGAAATAGGGTGAATTATTTTTTTAAATCATATATAATAATTAGAATTAATTTACTGTAGATAAGATGCTTTGTAAAAGGTTAAGCAGAGCCTAGAATTATTAGACTAAGTTAAAAAAAACATTCTAACATACTTACTTGTATCTTAATGTCGTTAATAAATGAATGGTCTATCGATAACTTAATGGTCTCAAAAAAAACTGAAAAACTAAAACATACCATCAGATGTTTTTCTCCTGCAACAATAAAACAAGGTAAAATAAATAAATAAATGGACATCAATTAGGAAATTCAGTTTAGAAAAATCTAAGTTTATATTATATAAATTTAAAAAAACAGACATTCGTGACTTGGAAAAGAAAAATCAAATTCTTAGGCTTTGAGGGGTTTGAAGAACTGTAAATTACTACATATTGAAATATACACCTGCTTAAATGGTTTGCTCTTGGATGGTGCTTAGGTCAGATCAATAAGAAAAGCAAGTAAAGAGGCAAACTCAATGAGAGTTGAAATCAAAGGCCACTTCTGGGAGGGGTGGGAGAAGGAGGGGAAAGGATCACTAATTTTTCCCATTCAGAACAGAAGCTAAACTGCGTGCTTTTCAGAAAATTTCACTTGGCACGTCTACCAACTTTGAGAAGTAGCTGTATTCTTTTTTACTCTCAAGACAAACTATAACCTATTGCAACCATGTAACAAAGTCAAATTTTTAAAGTTATGCAAATTTCACAAAATGAATTAATGAAAAGAAGCTAATGTCTACCGTTGAGAAGAACACTAAGCAAAGAGAGGGGTCACAGTGCTGGATTTCTGCCATGACAAATGAGTATTGGCAGATAAGAGAATGTTAAAACTCCCTGAGCCTGGGTATTTCCTGTGAGATGCAGCCAGAATACTGTCCTCTGCCACAATACGGTCATGGTAATAGAAGCAGAATGTTTTTTCTCAAATTAGCTGAGAAAAGATGTAGCAAAGGACATTGACAAAAGCATGTAAGCAGTAGATTGAAGTCAATAGCAGAGATGTACCACCACAGATTCCAACAGAGAGGCTGGCAGCTCCCTCTTCTGGGTGTGTGATGTATGGAGAGGGCTCTACCAGAATCCAAGTCACAAAGGTCAGAAAAGACGGGGAGGTGGCATTATTGCGCAATGCTAGTTACTGCTGCTATTTGAATTCTCATCAGGACCTCCAAAGAAGTACGTAGTCCACGCCACTGATGTGAGAGCAGGAACAGAAAGGGCATTGCTCAAGGTCCATCTCAAAAGAAGGCAGGAGGTAGGAGGGAGGAGGGAAAGTAGACAGGGAAGGCGGGAGTGGAGAGGGAGGGCAGATGCAAGAAGAGACAGACTCCATGCCATCAGCATCCTAAACTGAGGATAGAACAAGAACTGCATTCAGATGCACACAAAATATCACCGCCACTGAAATGTCTTTATTTATAGTTTAAACTGTGTTACAGTAATACTGAAGGCAAATTCGAAAAGTCATCATATTCTCAGCATTCTAACAAAGGTGTGTTCAGTTCTCCAATTCCCTTGCTGCGTTTTCAATTTAGTTTCCATCTTCCCTGAGCGCTCCCAAGGCCAGGCATGGGTGAAAGATAACAAGACAGGGCTCTATTGCCAGTGGGGCTCAAAAACATTCATTTTCTAAGGTGACTCACAGTCACTTCAATTATATACTCTTTTCATTAAAAGACATTCTTAAGCCAAGTAATGTCATTTGTCTCAAGTGTACAAAAAAAAAAATGTGTAAAACAAATTATAAGAAATTCTCCAAAGAATTAACGATTCAAATGCACTTTTGGTTCAGAGTACAGAGAAAAGAACATCAAAGTTTTTGTATAAGCCTCATTTAATTTAGATAAAGTAAAATCAAATGTTACTAAATTTCGGTTTGCATCCCCTTTCACAGTTTTGGAACAACCATATAGCATGGGTGATAATACTTCAGAATACTTTACAGTTCAGAATGATGACAGAAAAGCATTATCTAATGAGAGAGACCAAAATAATTGCACATATCTATGTATACATTGTGATCATATAGGCTAATGGATTCTAGTATTATTCAAGACTTAATTATCCTTATTCTTAAGTTAGTTTTAAAATTTCATAAAAGCCAAGAAAATACTGTTTTTTATATTTAAAAAATTAACACTGATAAGAAAAAAAGAACCACAGTCAATCATAACCAATACTTGTAAGAATTCATTTGTGTGTAGAAATGATTTAACAAACTAGTGATGAGATTTCAAATAATGTAAGTTGTCAATAAATAGTACTGTTTGGCTGACAAACTAAACTTGCAGCCACTCTATGCTATTCCTGTTTGACACCAGCCAGCATTCAGGGTCACAGTCTGACTGAACACCCTTGCTGATAATGCTGCTGTAATTTTATCACTATCACAGAGGGTCACCACTTGAGTACACTATGTGACTGGCACAGTGCATTTTACATATATCTCCTCACTAAATGTTTACAGTAACCGTGAGAAGTAAATATTATTATCTCTATTTTGTAGACAATGATAGTGACCACAGCTATTAACATGTATTAAACATTTCCATTGTGCCAGTCTACATAGCAACGCAACTCACTTATTTAATGCTCACAATAGTCCCATGATATGGGGACTATTATTATCCTGAAAGATGAAGAAATTGAGAAATATAGAGTAAACAGCTATCCCAGGGTCACATAAGTTATATGTGGCAGAGTCCTGATGCTGACCCAGGTCCTCCTAATGTCAAAGCCACATTCTTACCGACCCCAAGGAGGCTCTCTAGGCCTGCCCTCTTGTCACACCTATGAGAAGAGCTACCACAGCATACAGGAAGGGGGCCAGAGCTTATTTGGCCAGCGCTGTACCCCTCATTCCACAACAACTCATAAATCTGCCTGGAGCCCTCCCCCCTAGTTTCTCTGAAGAAACTCACAACAAGGGAACTGAAGTCCCACCTCGGAGCTAGCACAGCTCAATGGTCCCAGGGGCACATGACCCAAAGGCCAGGCTTTCTAACCTGACCAGAGCACAAGGCATCCCAGGATAAAGAGCCTTGGTCTGGACAGATGCCCTCTGTCCATTCAATGGTCATCAGCTGCTTAGTTCCTATGGCCCACTATGTGCCTGACCCCACGAGGCTCTCGGTTACTGAGCCAAACAAGCCAGGGGCTCACCTCGGCAGCTGACAGTGAGAGGAAACACGCAAACAACTGGGTGAACAGTGGAAAAAGGCTGTTGGAATCATGGCAGATTGTATTTGGATATAATGAGCAGCACCAAGTGGGGTCAGGGGGGTCAACTCTAAGGCTCAAGGAAGGCAGCAGGGAACTGAGGCTTGGAAGGCAGGCCATGCTCCTGCATCCCCGGAGGGAGGCAGAAACCACAGTAAGAAGCTGTCCCATTAGGAGGAAACAACGGCGCTAGCTATCAACTGACTAGCAATTGTCAGCCTCAGGACTGAGAGGGACACTGTGAAGAAATAAAACTAACATCTCAAGAGCCAAGGTGGAGTATGTACCACAGAAAAGGCTCAGTTAGGAAGAAGGTCCCCACTCGCACACAGCACCCAGGGTAAAGGTGCTTGCCTTGACTGGACAACACCTGAGTCCAGATTCTCTATGGATGACTAATGCATTATTAATGCAAGAGCAGGTAAGCAGCCGCTCTACTACAAAGGGACTACAAAACACCAGCAAAATGAACCAACTGGTTGCCAATTCACAGAAATTACCATTTCAATTAGCAAAGGCCAAGAAGAACAGGAAAGAAATACGGTGCAATATTTAGCAGAAATCACAAAACCACCTTTACCTCATTTATTTTTGCCCATTCTGTTAAGGCACTTACTACAGACTGAACGTCTTTATTAATAACATTAGTATATGCACAGAGAGGAAAATAATTGATATGTATATCCCAATTTAACCAGTATTACCTCTGGGGAGTGGCTTTAATGTCAACAGTCACATTTTATGTTACATACCTATAACATTTAATTGTTTTGCAACATCTGTATTATGTTAGTGATCGGAAAAAAATATACTGGGTCTCACACCACAGTGAGGATATTGACAAATTCACAGGTCAGTAGATAGTATACTGCTCCTGCTTTACTTATTATCCCCATGAGGGAATCTGATTCTAATGATCCAAACTGGGGAGGTTAAATATCCGCAGAATTTGCAGAAAAAGCCACTGCCTGCAAACACCCAGGCAACCCTAAAGAGGGCCAGGAACAAGAACATAGTGGAATAGTGCGGGAGGGGAAGGACCTGAGACCAGCTTCCAGCCACGCCAGTGGGTGGGCAGCCAGTTTCACAGAGGTGGTTTCTGCCAATCCCCCCCTTTCTGCCAGGGCATGAGAGAATGTGATGGTGTGTGTGCCCGGAACAGGGACCAGCATGGGGGACAAACTCCACAAGTGGCTGTGAAGGAATACATGGAAGGAAGCGGGGGTGGGGAAGGAGAAAAGAGGGGAAGAGGAGAGAAGAGAAAGCTGACAGAGAAAAGAGGGGAGAATGAAGGCAGGAGAGGAAGGGGTGGGGGGGGCAACTAAATTCTGCTCAACAAATAGTAAGTTGTGTTTATGATCATCAGAGTATACATGAATTTAATAATATATTTTAAACATGTAATTACCGTTTATTTCCCTTTCAGGCCTTAGAAAGTGTTGCTAACTTCCAATTCAAGGTGCAGAACAAAGAGGACAGGTGCTCTAGGTATCCAATCGGGAACTTCTAAAAAATAGGAGACATAATACAAATTATTCTGGAGAATAAAAGTGATTAATGTTTAAAGTATCATTTAAAAGGAACTGATTTTCACTGAATAAAAAAGACAGTACATTTCCTCATATACCTGGAAAAAGATTGGGCCCAAATCCTCTTCCTAACATAGCTGCTCTAGAAAACTCTAAATTGATTCTAGGAAAAAAAAAAAAAAGATCAACTACAGGATAGGCTGTGTCTGTGCCTTTAATGAGAAACAAACCATAGGAGGTTTGGAGACCTCCACGTGGCTTTGCACCATGCCAAACACAAGCTCCCCAACACAACTTGCTCACAAAATCCTGTGGGAAATGACGTAGCCTTCTCACAAACAACTGCGAACTGGGGAGGAAAACAGATATCTTTATTTCAGAAGCTTTGTTCGTTCTTGCAAGGGAGTGAAATACTACAAAGCAGCATTTTATCTTATCCTCCAAATGCAGTTCCAGTTCCAACATGAGCTCAGAAACACATGTCCATTTGTCCTGGGGCTTCTTTCTCCTGGACTGAGGACAGACCTTGGAGGCAACACTGCCCCAAATTTTAAGTACCCAGTATTTCATTTCTAGGAAGGAAACAATTAACATGGACTGGGCACATACTCAGACCCAGAAATAACATGACTGTATTTTCCAAAGTGGGAAAGAAACAGGCTTTTTGAAGAAAGTCATGTGCCTAGGGCCGTCTGACACCTAAATGTTTTTTTATTCAAGTATTTCCCAGTACCTGTGTATGGGGAGATACATGAATGAGGCATGAAAGTGACTGTTTTCTATACACCCGACAACTCAAACGAAAATACTGTGGTAGAAAACTTAACCATCTTCTTTACTAGCATCTGCTTTTATTGTATGCCATCAGTCCAAATAACTACACCTTTGTTTATGTAAAAGTGGGGGCTTACACTGACAGGGCAAAAATGCTATGACTATAATAGATATCTTTTTTATTGAGATTTACTCTATATTTTGTATGATTATAAAAGTAATCAGCAGTAAAATATTTTAAGGAGGCACTTAGAACTGCAACAGATGATGGCGAAGAACACTTCATTAAGGTTGAAGCCAGCTTCCCAACCATGATCTCCCTTCTGGAGTGGTGTGTAATGAATGACTTGGCAGAAGATTATTAAAGGTCTGCAAATCTTGGACTAGATTTTGTTTAGCTTCCCAAATAAATAAATAAATAAATGCCTGAAAATGTCTATTTAAATGACAAGTAGAATATTTCCCCCTCTCACATTTAAAATGCTCAAAATAATTTCCTTTCCCCTAAGAACAAAAAGTAAAATTAGTACTGGATTAAAAAAGAAATATAAACTCCAAGTTTATGGCACTTTTTGGCAAGTTTATGGCAATTTAAGTTTTTATTTTATTTGTCTGCTGAGATGTATGGGATTCAAATGAATAAAGTTATATACATTTAATAGAACTTTAGAGAAATTTTACTTAAAAATATCTTTGGGCCCAATTGAAATTGATTGTAACCCATAATAACAAACTAAAAATGTTTCTTATTTTACTTATTTGCAACCAGTATTTTTTGTTTCATTCTAAAATTGTATCAAAATTTTCTTTTCATATGTATCATTATTTTTGCCTTTGCCTTCTCACATTTGAAGAGAGAAAAGAACAGAGCTGAACTTCTACTCTTAACAATGCAGAGCTAGAGGAGTCACATAATTATGACTGGGATGGGGAATAATACCACATATGAAGAACTTTAGGACTAGATTTATCTTCAAAGTTGCCATATGACATCAAAATCATCCTAAAAAAAATTACTGGTAACACCTATTCATGAAGATATGGGATTGGATGGTTACCTGCTCCAATCAACTCATTTCACAGCAGAGGAAATGAAAGCCCAGAGTGGTCCAGTGACTTCTCCAAAATCACATAACAAAACTGGTCTTAAATCTCAAATTTCCTAGGTGCTAATCCAGTGCTCCATTAGATTATAACCAATTCATAATTTCCATAACTAACCTATTAAGAGCTTATAATTTCATCTATTTTCCTACACATCTATTATTCTACACAGCATGAACACCACTTGATGAGTCAACTCAACTTTATGTTAACACAAAACACTATTGATGTCCAAGAACATACTCTGCCTTTCCCTTCACTGATAGAGCCAGATTAAACAATGAATGCCTATGAAAAATCTGAGATGAAATTTGAAATACTCTTAGGTTATCTAACCTAGATACATCTATTCTCAAAACAGAATTTCCCTTTCTTATTCACAGTTAAATCATAATCATAGCTTTGTTATAATACAGTTGCCAAGTAGATTTTATAGATAGCTATCAAGCAAAATGTAGGTATTCTATAGTCAAAGCTTAGCTTAGCAGTTTTTAAAGTAAGAATTTCAAGATAATGAACTATTAGATCCATCAATTCAGACAGAACTCTTACTCTCTAAAGCTCTGGAATCATTCAAGAGCACTTAAGTTACCTAAGTCAGTAGCTTATTATCATCAACAGGCAGGCATCTGTTGACTCTCAGTTATTTACACTGTACAGTGCTAGGTGCAAGGGAACCAATAAATGTGCAATGATGTCCTGGCCCACTGTAGAGTGATGACTGAGATAATTAAGGACTTTCATTTAGCTCAATCAAGGTTTGCAAGTGACCAATGTATATGTTCCAATGTTGGTTTAGATGGTTAGCAAGTAAATTCATATATGGTTTTCCCAGAGGATGAGTAGAGAGATTTAGTAAATAGTACATGTTTGGGAAGCAGGGTAAGATAGATTAATATAGACCAATAGATGACAGAAGAACCCCTTTATGCAAGCCCTAAAAAGCGAAAGAATGGCACAGGAAACAAAAATACCATGGAAAGAAATTCCATTCTTAAAAATGTGCCAGCAACAAAAATACCTTCCTCCTATTTCTTCATTGAAACTGATTAAGGTATTAAAACTCAGTGCCAAACAACTCCATTAAAATAACAAAAAACAAAAACAAAAACAAGCTTTAAACACACTTTCAACAAAGAAAATGAACAAATGCAAAATAAGCACAAGAGATCTTCAACATAATTTAGTCGGTGGGGAAATACAAAATAATACCTTAATATACACCACTACACACTCACTAGAATGCCTAAATTTAAAAGGGCAAAAGTATCAAGCATTTACAAGGCAATGGAGCAACTGGGATTCTGATATAATACTGGAGGAAAATTCAAAATGTTACAGGCACTTTGACTAATAATTTGGCAGTTTCTTATTAAATTAAACACACACTCACCATATGACCCAGCAAACCCACTTCTATGTATTTACCCAAGAGAAATTGAAAGACAAATTTCACACCAAGACTTGTACAAGAAAGTTCATAGTAGCTTTATTCACAATAGCCCATAACTTGAAAGAACTCAACTACTGAATGGACAAACACATCATACTATATCACACAAAGGAATAATACTTAGTAATGAAAGAAAAGAAATTACTTATGCATACAACATAAGTAAATTTCAAAAATACGATACTATGGAAAAGAAGGAAACATGGAAAACTACACACATAATTCCATTTATATGAAATTTTTGAGAAGGCAAAACTATGTCAACAGAAAGCAGATCAATTGTACCCAAGGGTCAGGGTGTGGGGGAAGGGTTTCACTGTAAAGAGGCATATTGGAGGGATGGAAATGATCTATATCATGATGGTAGTTGTGGCTACATTATTGTGCATATTTATGAAATTCATTGAGTAATACACTTTAAAATCATTAAATTTAAAATCAACTCTAAAACTACTTGTAAAAACATTTGATATATTAATTGGGAAGAACCCCTTAAGCATCAGTAGGCTTTGTCCTGGTCTAATGAATATACTTTCTATGATATAAAGATATAAGACAGGCTTATCAAAGTTATAGTTGATTCAAATCTTAAAATGGCTAAAATGTTATATAATAGAATCATGGTTCTACATGTGAGAAGATGAAACAATTTTATAGTATTACTGTACAATATAAGTGAAAAGAAACAAATTCATACATTCACTCAACAAATACTCCCTGAGAAACTACAATGAGTTGGTCCCTACACTAGATGGAAAGAGTCACCTAGATTAAATAAGAAAGAGCCCTTGCCCTTACAAAGTTCATTATCCAAGAAATGTAAGTTGAACACTCCCATGAGAGAAGGTATAAACTAATTAATTAATCTGAAAAAGGACTATGTGTTTGAGTTTGTCTGTTACCTCTTAGCTATGGCATAACTATGAGTGAAATTACAGGCTGAACCAACAGAAGGATCAAATTCAGTACAAATACACACAAGTACTGCTCTGCTCTAAATTGGTCAACCCATATGTAGGGGTATCGGTCATATTTGATTATGCTACAGAGGGGATCATTTTAAATCCCCTTCTAAAGCCCAGCATGGGTGCCTGAATATTCTGTAGTGTTGCCGTTCCTCCTGCGACTAAATCCCTAAGACAACGTATGAGCTGGGAATTACCCTGTACCTACTATACTATCTGTGCTGTTAAGAGTGTTAAGTATAACCAGCTCTTGGCAGACTGAAGCGTGGACAGGTAAAAAGGGAACCTGGAAATATAATATTTAAGTCAACTAGAGAAATGCCTGGGAGTGGAGGTGGTACCATTTGGAGGAAGAGACATCATTCTGAGTGGCACAGTTCCGGGGAGGCTAATACGGCTCTTGATAAGAGCATTCTAGCACCAAACAATCTCACATTTGAATAGACTGCCTCATAAGGCAGGGAGACCCAGTGTCTGCAAGTTTACTGAACTAAGAATTTAGCCATACTCGATTCCCAATATTTCATCCTAATGTGTGACCTGGATCATTACCATCACCTCACAATCTGTCTCCCAATGCCCAGATTTTCAACCTTCTATGGGGCAGCAAAATTGATCTCTTACATAGTTACGACCTTGCCCTCCTACCACCCCTGCCCCATGCCTACAATCTTTACACTCCTTTGGTGGCTCTCCATCACCTACAGGATCAAATACCACTCTGGCAGGGTCCCCCCAACAATACAGCTCTTCTACCACTCACCCCCACATGCTGTGCACAGCAATTCTGAATGATTGCAGAACCTCCTCACAGGGCCATGATTTTCTTGCCTTCACACTGCATGTGCCATTCACTGTCTGAAGTGTCCTGTACCTCCTGATGTGTGTCTGGAGGCTTCAGCCCACTCACCCTTAGCATAGCTCTGACAATCTCTACTTTTAGAAGCATTCCCTTGACCCCTTCATGCTTTTACCATTTCCCCCCCTTCATGCTATGGTGCCTGACTCACCTCCATGAAAACATCAGCCCAGATATAAAGATCAGCTATGGCTCTGTCTCCCCGATAAACCATTAACCCCTGTCTGGTTATCTTAATCCCTAGGATTTAGCCCAGGAGGTGACACTTCATAGAGCTTTCCAAACGAGCCAGAATTCCAAGATAGTCCAGTTCTGTATGTCCTGTCTGATCTCGTACCATTAGCAGTGTATAAACTTGGGTTATGCAGGAGGGACAGAGTAAGCACAGACAAATGCTGTCCTTCTGAGGCCACAGAAAACAGAGGTGAGCAACTCTCTGAAGAATCCAGGCAGCCTGAACTTCTTTTTCTGGCTATGAACTCTGAGCTGGGGGCCCAGTGTGGGGCTGGGACCCCTTGTTCCTCAAGGGGACCTCCGCAGCCAAGAAACTGCTCTCCATTTTTATCTGTGGGTGTAGGACCAGCTGAAGTTGGGATACAGAGACCAAAATGATTTCCTAGTGGACACTTGGGCATTTTGAAGTCAGCTGGATTCAAATCCTGCTACCATGACTTCACTATGTGACCCTGAGTAATTTAGCCTCTCAAAGCCCAGGTCTCCTCACACAGTGCTGGCTGATCCTCAGCAACCTCCTCTTACCTGCTTTTTCATCAACGAATGGAAATAATACCAACTTTGGAATAAGGTGTTTCAACAAAAATGTGTAAAAATTCCAGGCATAGAGTCCCTTGGTTATCAATCACTGATTTGAAACATTCTTGAAAATTACCTTTTCTTTCCAAAAAGGCAGGATTATACAAGTGGAGACATCTTCTTGAGGCTCAAAGCAAAAAGAACACAATCACCTCGCTGTAATGCTTCTCACATGCTGCTCCTTATAAAGAGGCCTTTTACGTATTTTAATAAAGAATTTATTTGGACTGAGTTGACACAGATCCTTGTATATCTCTAGGCTTTACAAAGAAAAAAAAAAAAGGAAAAAGCACACTGAAAAGCTTCATTATAATTTACTCAGATGTACCCCATCAATTTTGTTCATTGATTCTCTATAAACAATAACTCTTAGCAAACCCACATGTGGTCAGAGATGTTATGTCCGAGATAGAAGTTTCTGAAAAAGGTCATAAAAGAAAGAGCTGTAAACTGCTTACCGTCATGTTGGTTTCTCTAAGTTCTTTTAAAGAGAAATGTGCCTGTTTCCAAAATAATATATATATATTATATATATATATATATAAAACATGTTCCACATCTCAAATATTCACTTTTAACACTCTACAAATACATGTTTTTTAAACCTAGTATGTTATTACCTGGTCATGATCCAATTATTAATAAGGTTTTAATATTTGCGAATCAGTAGCTGAACATAATATGTCATTTAGAAAAGATTAATCAAATTAAAAAGCAGAGTTTCTGGTGGTTCCCAGCCTAAATTCCAGCAGTAAGAACATATAAATAAGAGTGATTTTGATATATTCTGCAGGATGAATGTGATATTTTGGGAAGAAAGAACAGAGGAAGGAATCTCCTTCGTTAAAAATATCTGACCTCATATAACTCTAGAGATTTCCAAAATCCAAAATATATTGAGTTATTTTCTTTTTGGTTAGCATGTTCTTCCAAAGTTACTGTACTTCTTTGTCAGGAAGGAACTATTGTAGAAAACATGTATTTTGTTATTACTCAAATTCATATGTGCAAAATCCCTCATTAACTTACATTATGAAAAATTCTTCAAGAACAAACACAGGCGTCAGGAACCCACTTCAATTTAAGGCAAAAAGCATTTATCTTATCTGGAGGCTGATCTTTAAATTATTTTTTCCAACATTGTCTTTGTGGTAAAATACACATAAAATTTACCATCTTAACTGTTTTGAAGTATACACTTCATGGTATTAAATACACTCAATAATGTGATTGCCAATATCCATTCCCAAAACTCTTATCTTGTAAAACTGAAGCTCTGTACCCATTAAACACTACCTCCCCATTCCCACTTCCAACCCCTGCCAATCCCCTAGATTCTACTCTCTGTCTCTATGAATTTGACTACTCTAAGTATTTGACATAAGTGGAATCATACAATATGTCTTTTTGTGATTGGCTTATTTTACTTAATATAATGTCCTCAAGGTTCATTCACGTTTTATGTGTCAAAATTTCCCTCCTTTTGCAGGCTAATACTACATTATAAGTATATACCTCATTTCACTTATTCATACATCCATTGATGGACCCTTGTGTTACATTCATGTTTTGGCTATTGTGAATAAATAGTGCTGCTGTGAACATGGGTATCTCTTCAGAACTCCGCTTTCAAGTCTCTTGGGTATATACTCAGAAGTGGACTTTCTGGGTTGTATGATAATTCTACTTTTATAAATTATAATTTTTAAATGACTATTAAATCAGGCACAATGTTCCTTGAAAAGTAAAATTTGAAATGGTAAAACAGTAATATAAGCAACCATAGGATATCATGCCAGGAAATGACGTCAACAAAATTCAGTTTTCGGCAATTTTCCTTCCTTCCAGGCATCTCCAAATACCAGATAAAAGTGTTAATGAGATTCAAGTCTCCATTTTGCCTTAAAAAATTAGCTTCCACAATATATTCAACGTTGAACTATAGGACTCTTTGTATCACTTAACCTATTTGAAGATACACACACTCCATGGGAACAGCTTTCTAGCACTGTGTTTTTGATCTTCAAGAGATGAAGCTCCGCTTAACAACGCTGAGGCTGGGGGTTGTCCTGGCTAGGTGAGAAGTATAATTTAATTGGAGTTCCCATCAAGTGCTTTCCAGAACAGGTGGCAATGATTTCAGGCCAAAGAACCTCCACTTTCATCCTGCTGTTAAAAAAGCTATTCATTTTGTTAATAAGCAAGTGTAGAACCATGTGAACATCAACACTGATATTTTCTGCTATCCTACAAAAACTAGGCCGAACGTTAATAAAATGTAATACAATCTACTGGGCACCTTTCTTAACAGTTAAACACAGGTTTTATTAAGACATCATGTTTTATATTATTGCATTTTTTATTGTGGTAAAATACAAAGAATATAAAATTTACCATCTTAGCCACTTTTAAGTGTACAGTTCAGTGGCATTAAGCACTTTGACAGTGTTGTCCAACCTTCACCACCGACCACACCCAGAACCCTTTTCATCTTGCAAAACTGCAATTCTGGACCCGTTCAACATTAACTCTCAGTTCCCCTCTCCTCTCAGCCTCTAGCAACCTTCGTTCTACTTTCTGTCTCTATGAATTTGACTACTCTAAGCACATCATTTAAATGGGAAGTGTTTGTCCTTTTGTGACTGGCTCATTTCACTCCCCATAATGTCCTCACAGTTCAGCCACATTGTAGCATGTGTCTGCTGGGCACTTCTTACTTCTCATGTCACAGGAAAGCCTTATGTAGAGTCAAGGGCATCTCCCTGTGAGGCCCTGCTGCATAGACAGGCTACATATAAATCACTGTGTTTATGAAAGCAGAATCCAGAAGGACCAGCATTGCGGCACCACAGAACCCTGTTCCGGTCTCCTTTCTGATAAAGCATCCCTGAAACCTTCAATGCTGGCCCCCAGCAAGTAAGCAAGGAGGGTCTGTGAGCCAGGCCACCCGGCATGACTGCAAGATAAGAGAGGGTAAGGTTTCACTGAAAAAAGAACTTTTCATTAATGTCTGCTATATGCTATCTTCAGGGCTTCGGAGAAAGTAATGCCAATATAAATGACTGGCCAGGAATGATTTACACTAAGAGTAAACAACAAATTAATGGCCCCATTACATTTAAGGTAGTTTTGCTATCTTAATGGTGATACTAACTAGCATGATAAAAACTACAACTTACTCCATAAAATAAAGCATTTATTATGTAATCTTCTGCAGTAATTTTTTACCCTTTGGCTGTTTTATGTAAGCCATACATCCCTAACTAAATTACATGTTTCAAAAAGACAGTCTTTGAATTCTTTTATGTCCATCTCAAATTGATGTCCACAAAAAAGTAGGTATTGGATAAAATAAAAAATACATAAAAATACATCGATTAATGATCAAAAAATTGGTAAACAAAGTAGTATTTATAGCTTAGTAGATATATGTGTACACTTTGCAGTCAAATATGTCATCCCAAATTCAAATATCAGTTCTACTCAGGGTTGTTCTGTATTAAATGACAATGTATTTAACACTGTTGGCTTAGAACCTGAAACTGAAACAGAGTAAATACACAATTACGTTTCAACCATTAGTAGTAATAATGGCATTGCAATGGATTGAATATCTGTATCCCTCCTCAAATTATTGTAATATGTAGAAATCTTAACCCCCAATGTGATGGTATTAGAAATTGCTGGATATGTGCAGTTGGATAAAGTCTGGGACACTATGAAAGATCATTATTCAAGAAGCTTCCCTGACCAACAATTTGACTTATGACCAGGAAAGGGCCCAGGTACAATGAACTGAGCTCCTCCCACCCACCCATAGCCAGTATCAACTCACCTGCCACCTGGCTGAGCCACCTCACATGCAGCTCCCCCAGGCCCCGCCCAGCCTTCAGGTGATTGCAGCCCCAGCAATACCTAGATTGTGGCCCCCTGAGACACCCAGATTCTCACGGAAAGGTGAAGGACGTGAAGGCTTTATCATTTTGAGCCACACTAAGTTTGGGGGTTATTTGCTATGTAGTGAGAGATGATACAGATTTTATCTCCGCTCACATCTTTCTTTCTGTCCAGTATAATCATTTATCTAAAAGTACCTATTTTGTAGATTTAAAAAATCATCAAAGAGGCATATAGAATATATGTTCTGGTTCCCTCTGGCCATACCAAAGAGACATCTGGTTTCTCATAGTTAAAAACTATATGAAAGACACCCTAGTTTCTATGTTGTGAGGTATTCAGATTAAATGGATCAACTACATAATTAAACCATAAAAACAGAATGATATAATAAGAAATAGTTCAATATTCCGTTAGTTAAATTTGTTTCTAAACAGGACTTATTTTGATTATAGAATACACATTTCACTAAGTTTCACTTTAAATCCTAGTACATTTAAAAAAACATGTTCTAGTTCATTGAGGACATTTAAAAAAATTAAAATTTATTGGGGTAACACTGGTTAATAACATTATATAAGTTACAGGTGTACAATTCTATAATACATCATTTGTATACTGCATTGTGTGCTTACCAGAGGGCATTTTATTTAAGACCCTAAGACTAAATTTAGAAATTATCTTTACTATATTCCTCCAATTTAATCCACTAATAGTATCTATATCAATTTTTGTTGAAATAGAAGTATGCCAAGAATGTAAATTGTATGTATTCTAACAAAAAATAGCCAAGCTGTCTGAAAATTTTTAAAAAATCAACTCATAAGATTAAAAAAATAAAATTCCCAATAAAGAAAAATATTATTTTATAAAAACATTTTTTAAAACAAAGAAAATAAGTACATTTTCATGGCCTAAAGTATTGATGTTAACAATGATATGATCAATACATTTAATTTTTTATTAAAGCTATGAATATGCTCCAGAAAAGATCCCATTAAAATTTTTTATTTTAAAATACAAAGATCGTAGTTTTGCTTCCAAGTGACTACCATGTTTAATTAATTACTTCAAAAAATCAGAACTGAACTAATATTTTACATATGAAAATCCACACAGACTAAAGACAAATGCAAAATGGTTAGGAAAAAACATGCATACATGTGGCTTATTAAGCAGAAGTGTGGTATTAAAAATTATGGACTTCATTTATGATCTGTGATGAAAACTTAAAGCCTGTGACACCACAGGTCTTCTTCTCTGGGAGAACTTTTATAACCCTTTCTGGCATGGCCGCATTTTCCCTACAAGACATCGACCTTCCCTCTCGCTGAGGATCCTGCAAAGTTTACTGTGTCTGGGAACTCTCATTCAGCACCGTGCACATCTAAAATGAGGACTCCATGCAGATGAACAGTTTAACCTCACCAGGAAGCGAGTTAAACTGCAAATCCTCAGGCCTTCCCTGATGCGCCACTGGTGTTTTAACAGACCTCCAGGTGACTCCGGAGTGCTAGTTGGAAACCACTGACCCAGTCCAAAGGCTCCTAAAGCCACCCGTGTGTCACTGGCCCCTCTGGGTACTCTCAGCAATTTCCCCAATTCCCACTTGAGGAAAGGAGGCCCAGGAAGCTCCAGAATCCCAGGCATTCTGACTGGGTTGACTCTGCCCATGAAGTAGTGATTATGAAGGGCCTTTCAGGAAGAACTGATGCCTATTCTTGTATGTTAGTCCTGATAGTGCCCGTTTTGCTAGGGCCTGTGCCAAGCCAGGGAGAATGGAAGGCAGAGGCATAACTCTGCACACACAAATGCCAAGATCTTGATGTACAGAAAATCCCCATTCCCAGGAGACCCATGTTCCTGTCACATTCCCAGCATAGAAACAAATGTTTCAAAACTAAAGTCAGCCACTTCACTCCACCCCCGCTGTGCTTACAAGCATTTATCAGTTTAAAGACAGGTGACCTTATTTTCCAACACTGTACCCAAGAGAGGGCCGTGAGTAGACTCCATTAAGTCTGCTATGGGGCAGACCCAGAGCTTCTAAGGCATGATGAAATAAACCCAAAACAAACAAACAAAAAAAGGTGGTGCTAGACATAGGAAGGGAAATGGTAGTTATGGGTTGGCCTCAGCACATGGGACAGGAAGTCAACTGTCCAGCCCCTCCTGGACCCCCTCCCTGTCCCAACAATAGAGTCCACCCTGATCTGGGTCACCTCTGACCTTTATTAAGTTGAAATCCACTTTCCCTCATGGGCCTTTGGTCAGAAATCTGTAGAACACCCCACAAAGGCCTTTCCAATACGGTCAACTTCTATTTCCTGAGTCCAGGTGTGTGCCAGGCTGAGGCAGCCATCTGGGATGGGGCAGCACCACCCTCCCCACTCCCCATGTGCTTCCAGCATGCATCTGAGGACCACCACTGGGCACACCCACGCCCTAGCCCTTCATACTCTCCTGCTGACATTAGCATTTCTTGCTGTTAATATTCCATCTTTGATGCATTTAGGTAAGTATTCTGCAATAGTAGGTATTCGCCTTCTCTCACAGTATTAAGAGAAATCTTTGTTGTTAATACCCAGCTAGCCTCAGTTCCAGAGAGAGCACACTATCTAATTCCAGATACAGCCTTCAGGAAGGGAGACCCTTCAGGAAAACCTAGCCAAGGATTCTTAACAACCCCTCTCGGGCATGGGTAGAGTGAAACTCGGGGCTTGTGCGAACAGCCCAGGCGCGAGGGCACCAGCCAGGGAAGGCAAAAGTGGGAATGCCACTCCACTCTGCCACGACCTCAGGACAGGGTACACCAGGTTGGGGAGGGCAGTGGGATCCATTCTGCCCCCAGCCAAAGCTGCACACAGCCCAAGTTCAACGAGGGAGTGATCTTCCACTCCCAAATGACTTGACGATCTCACCTCACCTCTTGGCACCAATGTCCTTATTAGTAAAGCAGGACCATAGTGATATCAACCTTGCAGGGTTTTCTGAGAAAAACATGGAATGATCCCAGGTGACCTCCAGCAGCCCCACACAGTCACAGGAGCCCGAAGGACTGCCTGTCCACACACACTGTGACCAACCAAATGCCCAGAGAGTGCCCTGTTTGTGACCCGGGAACATAATCAAATCCCTCTTTGAGATCTCCTACACAAGAAATAATTAAGTTTATTTATTTTTTCCATAGGACTCATTAAACTTATAATTTTTAATGGAAAAAAATGACTTCTAAGTATTTTCTTACCTACATAGAATATATAAGTAAAATTTAAAAGTTGCCCACCATTACTTTAATATTTAACATTTAATATGAAAGTTGCAACAAGGTCAAATATATAACTCCTACCTACCCAGAGTAAAGACATTAAACAACCTACTTATAGACCAAATATGACATTAAAAAGCCTGTAGTTTAACTTTATATTCTGCCTTCTTTCACAAAAAAGATGTGAGATACTTTCCAAAAATAAACTAAAATGAGAGGGAAACAAAATAGAATTTCTGGATCTAGGGAAAATTTAAGCATAAAAACAGAGATTATGATACAGAAGAAACTAGCCATGATTTCCTAAGTTACTATAATTGAGCTTCCATTTTACCTACTGTTTACTGTTTATATTTTTCAGATAATCACATTATTTTCCCTGCATGTTTCTGGCCAATTTTTAAAAATATGTGAAGTGACGATTACACCAGGAAATAACAAAGGCAGGTGTTACAATATCTTTACCAAAATATAGGAAGAGATGTTGGGAGGCTGCCTCTGGAATAATCTTCAATCAACGTGGGACATAGCATGGATGAGAGGATGGCTCAGTAGGAAGGAGAGAGGTTCTGGGACGGTCTACAATAGCGCCTTGCCACCTAAATGTTGCCTACAGCCACTTGCTGCATACTTGGAAGATCAACGTTGAGGGAACCAAAGTGGTCCATGCGCTATGTAAACTCTTGAAAAAAATCTTCCACAACAATAAGCCTCTTAGATTATTGAGAGCTCAATCCATAACTTTCAACTCAAGTTCAGAAAGCCTAATTGCAATACATAATTATCTGCTTCTGGATGGATACAGCCAAACAGGTGCCTAGTAGGCAAAGCCAGAAGGATTTTTGAGGAGCGATAGTGTGAAGGCCACTCTGTTACATGAATGCAGTACATCTCCAAAAGCACAGTCAGGATGATTTTGTCCTGGACATTTCTGAAAGTAATTCAAGACATTACCAAGCTTTCTACCATAGCTGCAGAAAAATCTCACATACTTATATGTGGAATCTAAGAAAGGCAAGCTCACAGAAGCAGACAGTAGAAGGGTGGTTGCCATGAGCTAGGAAGTGGCAGAGATGGAGAGATACTGGTCAAGGGGAACAAACATTTCAGTTATAAATTAAGTTTTAGAGACCTAATGCTCAGCATGGAGACTATAGTTAATAATACCATAGTGTCTACTTGAAATTTGCTGAGAGTACATCTTAAATGTTCTCACCATAATAAATAAATAAATAAATAAATAAATAAATAAATAAATAAAGTATGTCAGGTGATAGATGTGTATTAGCTTGACTGCGGCCATCATTTCACAATTGCATATATATACAAAAACATCACATCATACCCTTAAATATGTATAACTTTATTTATCAATAATACCTCAATAAAGCTGGAAAAAATCAACAGAACCAAGAGATCACAGGATTTTCTAAATCTCACAGATTAATTTGCTGTATTTTAAGTTGTTGGATAGGAACCATTAAATATAATGATTTTAATTTTAGACCAATTAATTCTAAGCCATTCTTTGTGAAAAGAGTTAGCTATCAGGACCAAGATAGGCCTTCTAAACAACCAGTAGAGGTGGGGTGATATCCTCCACATTGCCAGGGAACCTACTCATACATGCCTCTGTCAGAGTGCTACCACAAGGTCTTCGATTTTATTCAAGTGCTGTTCTTTCCAACCAGACAAAATTTTAAAGTTAGGGATAATATATTAATAGCACTATTACTCTTTATTCTCAGCAACTAGCAGAGTGCCTGGGCACACAAGCACTCACTAAATGTGTTCAATGCGTGCCTCCAGACCACTCCGCAGAACATAGCTGGTGTGGCACACCTTTCTTTTAGATCACTAAAACCTCATCAAACTTGACCTTATCACTGACATGAAACAAGCTCTATAGGAAACCAAGAGCATCCTCTAGCCTGTTCCTGACACAGCAGTCAATACAAAATATTCTGAGAATTGAGTTCAACCTGGTACCGACATGGCCACGCTATCAACCACAACTCTATGTTCTCTAAGTTGTCCGCAAGCTTAGCAGAGATGCACCAAATGTATTACAGAAATCCAAATATAAATCTGTAGTAAAGTTCTGATCTTCCAGCCTAGCAACATCATTAAAAAAATGAAGCTACGCATAATTTGTTCTTAGTGAAACTATTCTTGCTTTTAGTTACTACTACTTCCTTTTCTACAATTACACAACCATCTGCTTACTTCTATGATTTAGAATGCTGCCAAGGATATAAAGTAACATCAATGAATTAGAGAGTCTAGAATAACACCTTCCCATGGAAATACAATGCAAGTCAAAAATATGAACCATAAAAGTTTATTTTAACTTTTCTTAGAGCTGTATTAAAAATTAAAAGAGCCCTGGCTGATGTGGCTCAGTGGATTGAGCACTGACCTGCAAAACGAAAGGTCGCGGGTTCAATTTCCAGTCAGGGCACATGCCTGGGTTGTGGGCCAGGTCTCCAGTTGGGGGCGTGCAAGAGGCAACTGATCAATGTTTCTCTAGCACATTGATGCTTGTCTTCCCCTCCATCTCCCTTCTTTCCCTTCTCTCTAAAAATAAATAAAATCTTTAAAAAAATATTTAAAAGAATTTGGTGAAGTTAATTTTGATAATTATTTTATTTAGCCCTCAAAATCCAAAATATTGTTTCAATATGTAACATAAAATATTATTAAGAGTTACTTTGTATCCTTTTTAAAAACTAAATCTTCAAAGTCTAGTGTATATTTACTTACAGGACATCTCGGTGCAGGTCAGCCATGTATGCAGTGCTCAGTAACCACACATGGCCAACACTGCCATACTGGGCAGCACAGGCCTAGGACGTCCTGGTGCTTTCTGCAAAATCAGGGTATTTATCTTGATTCAGGCAACTCTTGTCTTCCACACAATCCTTCCAGATATTATCAATACTGGTACCTCAATTCCATCTGCAAATTCCTTCAACACCTGAGAGATCATTCACCTCAATCTCAAGGTACAAACTTCTCTCCGATTAGCAGAGTGGTCTCAGACTGAAGCTGCTGCTGTGAATATGATTTACGCTCCTCTATCAAGTCTTACAGATATGATAAGGCAGAGATACACTTTTATGACTTTGCATTTAAGTTACTTGAGCCTTGTGAAAGATGTGATTGTTTCTCCTGTTCTGTTTATTCAGACCATAGAAGGAAAATAATTAAAAAGGAGACATAATAGAGGCCTTTTAGAATAACAAAGATTGCATGAAGCAGAGAAGAGACAAATGAGCAACTCTGGCACAGGGAAGAGCACGCACAAAGGCAGGGAGGGATACACCCAGGACAGGAGTCAGAGGCGCATGGAGGCCCAGTCGGGGAAGACACGGAACAGCGAGCTAACAAGACTACATACCGGACACACAGTCAGGGCTTAGAGCAGCTAAGCAATGTGATGGAATGGTATCATCTAATTCTGGAGGAAGTACAGTAGAGACAGCAAAGGGAAGAAGGTTGAGGCAGGGAGATCAGAAAGAAAGGAAAAGATGACAAAGTCCTGAACTATGGTGGAAGGTGCACCAGGATTACAAAGTAGGGAGAGGCAGGAGAGGCATTTCAAGGTCAGATAAAGGGGGAAACCCAGGATGTGGGGATATTAAAGGGAATTAGGGGCCTAATTTCAGTATCACGGTGAGAGTGAGCTGCTGAGCAACCACTGGCAGGAGCATTGGCTGATGAATATGAGCCGTCTTGGCTGTCAATCAGGAGGCCTCTCCAGCTCACAGGGAGATGCCTGGTGTCAGCCTCAGCTCAGATGCAGGGGAAGAATTCACCCCCACTTTCCAAATGCAAGCTTTTCATCATTCCTATACTGTCGCTTCATTAGACCACAAGCATCAACTAATTATTAAAAATCTATGAGCAAAGACTGGAGTTGTTAACTATGTTTGCTATTTTAGGTTTGAAGAATTTACCCTTTTTTTAGTAGATGGACGTTTCTTAGAGTTCTGCTACCTTACATATCAAAATGCAAGAAATAAACCTTCTGAAATAATATTCCTTACATATTACTTTTTTGTTTAAAGGAAGGATAGAGGGGCCAAAATGTGACAGTAAAAAACAAAACAAAAATGACAAAGCCTTATTTTTACCCTATAATAAAAAGATAAATCTTTGCTCCATTGATGCTGCATCCCCCAAGTCAGGCAGGCAACATGTGATGCGCATGACACCACGTCACAGGACACTCTTCTAACAGTTTCAACAAAGGCAACAGCACATTTCCAAGGATGGACAAGGTCAGAAGCACCACAGAGGACACTTCAATTCTCTTACACCAGGCAGCAACTTGGGGTTAGGACTAGAGAAGTGAAGTTCTAACTAAGAGATGGCTGAAGATAAAGATGAAGTTCTAAGAGAGGGGTTCCGTATGTCTTAGAGCCCCAGAGTTTCAGCATGAGTGAACACTCAACTTCCACCAAACCCGGTAGCAGCACGGTCCCTGGCACACAGCAAGCACTCGAGTATTTTTTGACTAGGAAATGAAAGTGTTGCCAATGACTAGGGACACCACTATTCACTGTATCAGCTGACCAAAATCTGAGCACTGGTTCTGGAAAACAGCTTCAATTAAGCATCCGAATGGTACAACATGTTAGGCAAGAAGTTTTAGCTCTACATACTCTCTGCCCCAGCCGGCTTCATCTTAAGTCAGGTTTTTAGATAAAACTCTCCCCTGGGGTTTAATTAAGACCCATAAGCCAGCCTACTGGAATCTTCCAAGGTCACATCATGTTATCAGAAGACCACCCACCACTGTCATGGGCACCTGGGTCTTATAGCAAACTTGCTACTTGTGGTTGATCTTAGTCTCAAACCAACTCTTGACCAAAACAGGAACAAAAGAGGAGACTTAGGAAAGACCAAGCATTCTAAGCAAGTAAATATAAAAATGAACTCTTGGAGAAATTGATGACTTTAATTATATGCATCTGATTAGTTCTTGACCTCTTGAAGCCAGATGTCTTAGAAAGCAAAGATAAGACTGTGTATAAGCAAAAATACATCAACTATTTCAACTAGAAGATGAGGATGCCATCATGCAAATACAAAGAATATCAGTAAAGTGCTGAGAACAGTGCCAGGAACATAGTAAGCTCTGTACAAGAATCTGACTCAATAATATCATTATCACTAGTATTACGATTGATTGATAGTATGGGCTAATGGAGGAAAAATTAGAGGTGTGATTAATCTGTTTTACAAAAATTATATAGCATGCAATTTCTTCCTATATTCACTATCATGAGCAATAAATGGTATCTACCATCAAGTCTGATGTTGAAACCAGAAAATGTATGTTTTGAAGATTCAAAACATTTCCCTACCTGGTTGAAATCTAAAGACCAGATAAGAGTGAAAACCAGACATAATTATACAAAGTAACTACTATCACTTTAAATATGAACATAACTTGTGTTGGAGAGACATCATAAAGGAGAGACTTAGCCCGTCTCGGTCATGGCCAGAAGGCCATCTCCATGTGCACCATGCAAAGACCACACAGAGAAGCGGGGAGGCAACAACACTGTTTCCCTTGCACAGAGAGTACTTCTGTGGAGGAACACAGACACTGTCTCCACCCCTGATGAAAACACTGTCTCACTAAAGAGACAGTCACAAAACCAAGCACACATCATAAAACGCAGCAGCCAGTTGGCTCGATGAAGGGGGTGTTGATCAGGAAGGTAAAGGTGAAAGCCTTCGTGGAAGGGTGGGACTTAGAGTTGGGTACCTTGTCCCACCATTGTAGGAGTCACATCATTTAAACAGGCTTGGAAAACAGTATTTTTACAAAGTGTTTTCAAAACAGTTTACCTAATTCCTCAAACACTTTGATTATAATGTTGTACAAGTGTGTGGTGGTTAGTTTTATGCATAAACTTGGCTGGGCCATAGGGGTGTGCAGATATTTAGTTAAAAGATTATTCTGGGTATATCTGTGAGGATGTTTCTGGATGAGGTTAACATGTGAATTGGTAGACAGAGCAAAAGCAGACTGCCCTCCTCACTGTGTGTGAGAGCCTTACACCATTGGTTCTCTTGGGATACCAGCTCGCAGATAACAGACTGTGGGACTTCTTGGCCTCCATAATTGCATTAGCCAATTCCTTATAATAAATTTCTTTGAGGTAGAGATAAATAGAGATAATGAGGGGGATGAAGGGGGGGAGGGAGAGAGGGAAAAAGAGAGAGATATTAAGATTGAGATCCTATTGGTTCTGTTTCTCTGGTATATGTGATTAATAAATACCATCCTGTTAAATAAAAAATCCAAATTAAAATGAAGACATTTAAGTATTTCAGTTCAGACACAAAATGTGTAAAGACATATGACAATGTCTTGGATTTTGAATTAAAGGCCTTGTGATGTGGTCTCTATCACTAACTTATGGTGCCTAAATGCCTTTTGGGAAAGGTGTAAAGAACGACAGAGCTTTTCAACAGCTGAATGGTTCACAATGAAATTTTTCTATAAGAGAAACGTGCAAACAGCAATGGGGAATTAACAACCAAAGCCGTTTAGTCCTGTGCTAGTGAATTCCTAAAGAAAAATACCTGTAGGAGAAATCAGATAAGCAAATCAGGCCACAGGAGCTGGAACAGGTTGCACTGGGTGAGGGTAAAGCTGCTTCTGACTGGGAAACAGGGCCCATTCTGAACACCAGGCCTTCATACACGTACACACTCACCCACAATCACACACTCATATATACACATGCTCTCACATACACAAACATCCAGTCACACACATACTTGCAAATACACAAACTCACAACATGCACACTCACATAAACACACACACACACATTTGCACACACACATGCACACACTCACATAAACACACATTCTCACACATAAACTCACACTCACATGCTTGTACACACACACATAAACATACACACAAACTATCTACATGGTATATGTGGGACTCCCATCACTTTTAGGGAAAATTCACTTAAAACCAATTTTCAAACAATATAGGTCAGTAATTTTCAACTAGTGTGCCACAGCACACCAGTGTGTCACAATAATTTTTATTATTTATTTTTGTAATGTATTTTTATTGTATTTTTCCATTACCATTTATCCCCCTTATATCCTCTTCCACCTCCACCCACCCCTCATTCCCCTGCAATCATCACACTGTTGTCAGTGTCCATGAGTCCTTTTTCCTCTATTCCTCTGTCCCCTAACCACTCCCCAGAGCTGTCAGCTGCTCTCGATCTATGAGTCTGTCTCTATTTCACTTGTTAGTTCAGTTTGTTCATTAGATTTTTAAAACATACAATACCTGACTATTTAGAGGCACTGACCTCTTTTCCCTTAGATTGCCAAATAAAAAACTGACAACAGCCAACACAACAATAGCTGTCTGATGTGGCTGCTCTGTCTTGAACCATAAAGACAGAGATCATATAACAGAGTTGCATCTAATTGGTCACATCACGTAATAAGGTTGTGTCTGATTGGTTAAGTCTTGGTACCACAAATCCTTATATACAAGTATAGAATCCTAATTTTTTAAAAAGTCACTTTGGAATAAAAGGAGTAGGTAATTACTATTATTATTTTTTGTAAATCAATCAAAATTACACCTATGTTTTTGTCAGATCAGCAAAAAATAATATTTTAGAATTTTAGTAATTAGTTTATGTGTACCATGAGATGAAAAAGGTTGAGATCTGCTGATGAAGATAGACCACAAATTTCTGTCACTACCTAAAATAATACTTCAATGTCCCACAAAATATATATTTTTATGACAGTTATATTCTCTCCCCTATAAGAACTATAAACATAAATTCACTAACAAGAATTAGAAAAAATACAATCTACATTAAATTAAAGAATTAAGTCGCTATCCCTTCAAAGATCCCACTCTGGCCAAATCATAAAAAGGTTCACAGTCACATACCTGACTCATTTTGTAGGTTAGAACAAAGCCTGCAGCACCTATGAAAAGGTCCATGACTAGTCACAATCAAAACCAACACAATGACCTCTCATCTTCTCATGGTGACTGAACAAGAACAAAATTTATTGGGAAGACAAACATCTTATTCTTAAAAAGTCACAACATTCCAATGAATGATGATTCGAGTAAGCACAGGCCAGGGATAGATCAAAAGAATTTTAAAAATTCCCAAATCACAATCAAGTGTACGACAAGCCTCCCAAGTCACCTTGTTCAAACTATGTAATCAAAACACAGACCTACTATCAGGACTCATTGGTATTTCCCAACACTGCTGAGCTTCCAGGTCCCAAGTGTCTCTTTTTGCCCGTAAGTGGAAATGGTAGCCAGGGAAAAAAAGACGACCAACAGTTTACACATGTGTGTGAATATGTATATACATACACTTGTCATTGTGGGGTATCACACAAGGATTTGAAAAATAAGTCTTTATATTTTATTCACTAACTTTCACCCAAAGACTGTAGTCAACAAGCAAGCAAAGTGAAAGATTAAAAGCCTGGAGAAAAATCTATAAGTATTATTATTTCTAAAATGGGTACCATTTCCTTTTGAAAGAAAAGCATCAAAATCAACGCATTAACAAAAGTCATTATAACAAGATGTGGTATTATAAGCAACATAATATAACTTAGAAACCAGATGAATAATCCAAAGTCCAGAATGCTGAGTGAGCAGCTGTATTAGGCCTCCAGCTGCAGCCCCAATTTCAGTGCTAGATTCTGTGGTGACCACAGCAGTCTGATAGCATTGGTTCTTTTTACAGTGGGCACATTTCCCTACCATGTCTACTCTTGTGGCTTTTATAGGAGTTGGGTGCTGGTAAGCTGGCATCTCAGGTATTGGGCAGGTCTTAGGTGACATTTGGCTTGCAGATGAAGCAAGTGACCCCCTCTGAACTTCCAGGATAAAATAGTAAGTATGTCCAACTACCCCAAGAAACCCACGTTTCCAAATACAAACTCTCTCTAACCTCCGATCCCCCTCCCCCACCAAAGACTGCTCGGAACCTGTCCACTGGATATATATATATATTCATCTCATAGCACAGAAAACAAAGTGAGAAAATCCCTGCCTACTTTTGCTGTGCCTTCAAGGTCCTCAGTCTTAGCAGTGTCACCCTCACACTTCACCGAGTAAATACACATTAAGCCCTGTGATGTGGTCTCATGCTGTTCTAGGCACTGCCAATAGAGCAGTTCCCATCATAGGGTCCCTTTCAATGTGGAGAAATGTACTTCCAACATGTAGACAAATTACACAAATTCAGTTAGGAATGGGGGTTATGAACAAAATAAAATAGGATCATGGAAAAGAGAGTGGCTGAAGAAATGGCTACATGAGCTTCAGTGGCCAAGGTGAGTCTCTGAAGAAGCAACTTTCACCCTGTGACCAGTACGATGAGAATATACAAGACAGATGGAGCGATACAGGAAACCCATGGGAGGTATTTTGCAGATGTCATCTTACTTACGCCTCATAACAACCCTATCAAGTAGGTACTGTACTCATCCCCATTTTACAGATCAGAAAACCAAGGTTCCATCAGCCTCAGTAACTCTCAGTTTCCCACAGAGCCAATCTTTGCTCTCAGACAGACTCAACTAGAAAACTCTCTCAGTAACCAACTGACCTGTTTCCTGGCCTACAACTAAGTGTTTGACCTGGAATCCCCATGGCTGTGATCAAGCCTTCTCCCTGCCCTGGTGTAAGAGAGGGGAACAAAGCTTTTAACCACCAAGTGATCTGCCACCCGTTCTGGATATGCACACGGTGTACCTGACTTGTAAATGAGCTGTAGCTCTACTGAGCTGTCTCATAGCCATGCTGTTCTGCAGCCACGCTGTATCACAATTGAGCTATTTGCATTGAATAAAGTTTCTTTCTTCAACACTCCCCAAACTGGGGACTCCTGTTAGTATTGAACTGGCACCAATGACCATCAGTTGACATCTCCTTAGTGGTATATATATATATATGTATATATATATATACATATATATATAGATATAGATGCATTTTAAGATCAAGGCTGTGAGAGAGTAGGACAAATTCCGAATCCTACAAACATCAAATTCCCTCCATCTCCTCTGCTTTCCTCGCAGACCAACTGGCACTGGTTGCCACAATAGCTTTCTAACCAGCTGCCCGCTTCCACTCCTTCCCAATAGCTCATTCTCTACAAAGCAGAGTTGCCAGTTCTGAAAATTAGAGCCTGGCCCTCCTTATATCAAACCCTCCAGTGGCTCCCACGACATTTAGAATAAACAGAAGCTTCACCCATGGCCTGCAAGGCCCTGCTGATCTGGGTCCTTTGCTACTGTCTCCCGCTCCTCCTAAAGGAAGGTTCTACCTGCCTCAGGGTCTTGACACAAGCCATTCTCTCTACCCAGAGAACTTCCAATGGTTGCCCCTTTTTTTCACATGAGTTTCATCTTAAACATTCTCCATGAGGCCCTCCTGAACCACTCAGTCCATATCAGAATGCCACCCTCATGCCTGACTGCACTTAATTACTGCTTTAAATTAGCCTGTCATTTATTTATTTATTTTATTATCATTTTATTTTCTCCCACCTTACATAGTAAGTCCTCAGTGAGGCAGGGACTTTGCCATTCCTGGATGCTGCTTATCCCCAGTACCTGGCACATAATAAATCCTCTATAAATATTTTTAATATAATAATCATAATAGAAAAAATTACTAAACAACATTCTTTCACATAACTTCTTTCCTTTCATTAAGTTCCAGTCAATGGGGAAAAAAAAATTTGCTGGCAAGGAGATCATTCTGAAACTTATCTGTGATCCCTCCTAAAAAAGACAAAAAGAGAAAACCACCTTCTAATGGGGCTATGAGGGGAAAAAATGCTTTACATTACAACATAACCACTCAAAAATTTCCCATATGCTTCTGAAGTATATTTTTAAAAGCTGTATCTGGAACTGGACAATTTTAAAACCCATTGATCTCACTCTGATATACAAAACACACCACAGTATTCTTATAAATCATTTAGAAACCTGTCTGCCAAATGACATATTGCTTCCTTTTGCTTAGGATTCACTTTTGAACTTCTCCCTAAAGTGTTTACAATTTTAAAATCCCAGCTTCAACTCCAGTTTAAAACTGTTGAATCATCCACATGTTCACTATTTTTATCACCAAACATACCAAAAAAAGGAAGGAATTTGTTTCCTCTACTCAAGTTTCCTGAGAACAAAACAAAACAAAAGACAAGGCTCATGTCTTTCAATACTGTGTGTATGTGATTTTTCTTATGAGATTCTAACTGTAAAATGTTAAAAATGTAAAAAACAACATCAACAACAACAACAAAAAACCATACACACATACAGTCCCTTCTCACAAGTAGGAAAAAAACCAAATGTATCAAAATAGGAATATGTGTGATTTAAGTTTATTAATTTTGTATAACAAAAGATCATCCAGAAAAAAATCCCAGCTTTAAAACAGGATGAAAATGTGTCCTGTAATAGTGCTGAAGCCTTACTGATATCTTAAACATCTTCGTTAATTGTTTGGATGATGACATCCAAGAACAATGAATTACTAAATTTCTTAATACTAGTCTCCAAAATCTTCTATGCAAATTATTCCATACCTTCTCCTATCAAAGTTCAGAATCAATGCTACCTTTAGCTTCTTTGATAAACATTTTGGGCATAATTTGTGTTTTCTTCTGAACAACTCTCAAATATTTTTTGGTTTGTTTCTATAATGCTTTTATCACCAAAAGTTTACCATTTAAAAATAATAAACCAGGCTCTGGCTAAAGTGTAAAATTAAAAAAAAAAATACATAGAATAGGGTTTTGAGCCAATGTTTCATTAATCATCATAATCCTCTCTGATGTATTTAAGTGATCAAAATGAATAAACCTCCTTTAACCCAAAGGAAAGAAAGTCATGGAGGTACAGAATCAGTAGGACTTTTGCCATATCACCTGAGCGACAAGGCCAAAACCAGACCCAAAGCTATTACTTCACGATCTAAGCCAGTTGCATTGGCCTTCACATAGTTCAAAGAAGTTAAACCTGCCATCCCCCTCCTTGACTCTCTTAAAATAAGCAATCTTTAACAAAGTATTATGAAATCTTAGATTTCATCTGAAAATTAAAAACGGCTTCATTTCTCCTGTTTTGGACTCTTTTAAGATCAAATGCTACCCAGGAATTTCAAAGCTTGTCATTGAGTTATGAGGAAGAGATTTGTTGGTATCAAACAGAAAAAGAATGCAGTGAATGCTTCCTGAGTGTGCAAACCATAGATTATTCCACATGGCATGGTGGAAAGATCCATGGGTGCCAGAGGAACACACACACCTGGATAAAAACTGCAGCTTTGCTACTTGCTAACTACATGATTCAGCCAAGTCACTTCACCTCACCTGCAGAAAGGAGATAACAGCAACCATCCTGCATTAGAGGAGTAAAGAGAATGTTGCATAAACAGCCCAGGACTAGGCCAGGCCCAGCGCCGGCCCACAGAGATAACTCTGACTATAATCCAGAAAACCCTTGTTCTGAGTGTATTCACTTTCTACTCTCAGTGCTGTACTAAATAGAATGAGTATACTTTTCTTTGATGAGTCATAGCTTTGCAGAGGTTCAGTCCTCACCCTTATTATCAATTCTCATTGCATCACACTGGGAGTCAGAAAAAATGATAAAAATCAGAATGACTTAATTTAGTCATGATGCAAGTCAGTTTCTTAAATTTATTTCTCCCTCTTAGAAGTAGTGAAAAAAAAGTCCAGATTAGTTGGGGATCCTTTAGGCTCAGAATGATTAATCTTACTCTGTTGTGGAGAAATAAGAATAAGGGTAAAGTTGACTAAATAATATTTTTACAAGCAACATTTGTCTTAACACCTGGAATAGTATGATTTTCAGAGAGATAAATCTGGCCAACTAAATAGTATTAAGAAGTTGAAAACACAAAGGACAAATTTTTAAAATGTTTATTCCTAAAAAGATTGTTAGATGCTGTCTTTGGGGTGAGAGTATATTTCTGGGAGAGGGGCAAGTGTTTGGGTTGCTAAATTGATCCCTTCAAGTCTTCTCCAGCACACATGTGCCTCCTCCTCCAGCATTACCCACAGCACCATCTACTGCCACCCAGAGCCTATAGCAGCTTTGCGTCTGCAGGGACCCAAGAGTTAACACCATGCCTTTGCTTAGCTAACTAAACTGTTTAGGAATAAAAAAGATGTCACTTCACAGTTAAATGAAGAGGAAAAATATCTCAAAATGAAAGTACACTCCTGACAGTCTTTTGAAATATCTAGGTAGCAAACAATCTTTTGATTACTGTCTTATGGCAAGTAGGTAGTTTTAATTTTTCTTAGCTAGTTAGGCTATAAATACTGCTCTAAAGATTTTAAAGCACAAATAAGAATTACATGCTCTGGTTGATGTGTATACAGGATATATGTTTATCTTTTATTACCTTTTAACACTGTGGGAGTTACCTAACTGCTGTGTCAACAGGGCTCTTTAAACTAAGATTTGGAAGTATTATTCTAAACCTAGAGAACAAGAGGGTTTGGCGATGGGGTTAATAGCCCAGGTTTCTACTAAAGTGTAGGCTTCTCCTTAGAAAACGAGGCCCCTAAGGATAATTAAGTCTCCTTATATGCCCAGGTTCAGGGCTGTGGTCTGACCCTTACACATCTACCACATAAGATTTGCTAAATCAATTCTTACCTTGCATAACAATACACAAAACAGCTTGTCAGTCACAGCAAAACAACAATCCAACCTCAATTCTGACCTAAAATTAAACCACAAGCTTAAAAAAGACCATGATTTGAAAGACCTGAAATTAAAAAAACAAAAAAAAAAACATCAATTTTCCACACAGACAAAAACACATGGGTTGATAATAAAAAATTTTAAATTAAAAATAAAACTAGCCAACACTTACCTAGCACTGTGTTCCAGGCACTGGTCTAAGCCCTTTACAGATTATCAGGTTAATAAAGCATCACCATTTCCCTGTTCAAATAGTGACTTTACTGTTGCATGATCTATAATAACACCATAGATTAAATACCACAGGGTAAATCAATGGGACATTTCCTACCGACAAAGAATTTTGGCGGATCATTAACTTGGCCTTGTGTTAAAATAGCCATGCTTAATAAATAGCTCATCTGAAGATCAGGGGTCGTGGGATCACAAAATAAGTAGAACAAGTTAATGCCGGTATTTTTTATGGAAAGACTCTTAAGTGTAAACTGAGTGGGGTGCTAAGTAAATATCTTCAATGTTAAGAGGGGAACTGAAGAAAATGGAAGTCATACTAATTTATTTTGCAAAGATGCTGTGCTACTATCATATTCCACTTTTCAAAAATAGTCCAGTTTCCGTAGTGCTTACAACACCAGCGGTGCGATGTTGTCACGGACGTGTGCCAGATTCTGCACAGGACATGGCTGGGAGGAAAAACCCAGAGTTTGCCTTCTCTTAGGCAGAAAAGAAAGCCTGCTCGCTTTGGTGGCTCCAAGCCTGAATAACAACTTGAAAGGGTTAAAGAGCCGGGCACCAGGTGTTTTCTTTCCACTTTCCAGAGTAATTTAAGCATGCACCAAAGTTCTCTCCGCCTCCCTCCCTTCCCACAAGCCCGCAGAGAGGGAGAACTGTCACTGCCTCTCACACTGTGCAGCTCCTGTTCTAACGACAATCCGAGGGCACTAGGCTGGGCAGCAGGCAGCAGGGCTTTCTGCAGCCTGTACACGCTTTGTTGCCAAGTTATGAGCTCTGCTGGGTGATGGAGGCACGCGCGAGCCAAGGATAATTAAATTCTAGTTCAAATCTGTATGCTTTCAAAGAAACTAGAGACAACTGATACCAAGGCTGGAGATGGTGCGCATAACCAAAAACAAACTTTCAGAGTCAGATCTACATTATTGCAAGAACTCCCAGACAGCGATTAGGAGATACTAACACCCGAGGTTAGAGACCTTTTCAGGAGACTTGGCTGAGCAGAGTGCCCGTCCCTCGCCAACCCTACTCCCGGGGCAACGAGCGGGTGCGCTTTCGGAACCCACCGCTCGGGCGCCTCAAGCTCGCACCCACTCCGCACCGCGGCCAGCTAGTCCCGGCACGGTTCCCGGGGCCCTTGCCTGGCCTCCTCCTCGTAGAGCCCGGGACGCGCAGCGGAGCGCACCGGGGGCGCAGGGAGAGCAGCAGCGCCGCGCCTACCCTCACGGCCCAGAAAGCCGGCCCGGGTCCATCTGGGCCAGCGCGGCCCCGAGTCCGGGTTGGACCGAGACCCAGGCCGGGTGCGTAGGCTGCAGGGGCGGACCCGGCTACTCTCCGGCCGCGCGCGGCTTCGGTATTGTCCATAGTCGAGGTGCTCCGCGGTCCCCTGACCCGGCCACCGGCCCAGCCTTACCTCCGTCGCTTTCTCTGGTCCTGGGTGATGCAGCCCGTGCCGGGAGCCAGGTTCCCAGGGACGGAGAGAAGGGAGAGTCGGGGCTCGCGAAAGACGGGATCCGGGCCGCCGCAGCCTCTGGAGGGCCGAGCACGGGCCGCAGGGGCCGCCAAGTCCTCGCCGCCGCCCCCACGGGGACACGAGCAAAGAGTGTACGGGAATGGCCGAGTGGGCCGAGGACGCACGGCCGTGGAGGACCCCGGCTAGCAGCGGCCGCGATGGTTCAGTCTGCACCGAATGGGAGGACTCAGGCAGGCTTCGCCGGAGAGCGAGGGAGGGAACTTGAAGCGACTTGCTGTGGCCCAGAACGCGTGTCCCTGTGCAGAGTGCACGCCCCCGGAGCGCACCGCCCCGCCTCTACCCGCCCCGTCCCCACCCCCTCCCACTTCCCACTCCCCACCCCTGCATCTCCACTTCTAGCCCTGCCCCCTTCCCCGTCTTCTACCCCTCGCCTCCCTCCCATTCCCAAATCCCTCCCTTACACTTTCACCTCCAAACTCCTCCACCACACCCACCCCGCCCACTTCCAAACCCCCTCCATTATCACCGCCCCCACTATCACCCCGTGAAGAATCTCCTGCTTCTCTATTGTCAGGGAGCCCCAGATCAGACTACGCAGTACTGAGACCTAGAGCCTGTTTTGTGACTGTGATAACCCCAGTAGGTAGTCAACCCATCTAGATGATCTTCGGTGCTTGCCAACGTTTTCGGTTGACTTTCATATACTTAAATGGGCCACTTTAGTATTTGTAGATTTAATTTCTGAAGGCATTTTTAAGACTCCAGTAAAGAATATAGAAAAAAAAACTTCAAGCAGGATGGATGTGCTGCCCCTAGAGTATGAGCCAGCTGATGTTTCAAAATTAAGCAAATGTTTTGGAGTACATCATTATTCATCACATAATGTATAGTTTGCTAATGCTTTTGCTTTAGATTTGCTTAAGAACTTGGTTGGTTTTTAGAGCGTTTTGTTATTTTAGGACAAGTAAGCACATTCTAGTATAGTATATATATATATATTTTCTATTGGGAACTCTACAATATGAAATCCATTTTTATCAAAATGGTTGAATGAGAGCAACTCACAACATAATTCTCTAAAATATTTAGCAAATATTTCTTTTACACCTTTAGTATATTTAAAATACAATTGCATTCATCCTATTTTCTCAGAAAGATCATCTATATCTGAATTGTGTGACTGTTTTATTTTGTTTCAAAAATTATCAAAAAAATAAAATCAGACTTCCATAATAGATTTTTGGCTATCTGCAAGACAACTATTGTAAGAAAGTGACATGATACAGGGTTTTAAATGCAACCTTCCTCTGGCATGCTAATGCATTCCATGTGATCACAGATTATGTTGTGGTCTCCATTAACTCCAGGCTTGCCAATTAGAGTGCATCTCATGTCCTGGGCACAAAGGGAATGAGGGAAAACGGGGGATTCTTTTTCTGAACTGATACGGCAGCTTCTGAGACCAAGCCATGTAAGCTTGCAGCAGTTGGAGGTAGCCTCCTAGAGAGGAAAGCCAAATGAGCAGTAGAGACAGAAAGCACCCTGATGACATTAATCAGTCCCTCCAGGCTACCACCACTGAAACCAGTCAAAGCCCCTGGACTAATGAGGAAATGCACCAATAAATTGTCTTTCTAGCTTATGCTATTTTGAATTCGGTTTCTTTTGAAAATACTCACTTGTAATAAAGCCAGAAAAGATTCCCATATGAGCCATGCTCTAAAAATCAGAAATGACTTCTAGCTTCTTTATCATTTAAATTCCTTCTTCGTGATAAAGTATATGCCAAGGAGGTCCCTTAGTAGGAAGCCCTAACTTTTAACAGGATTAAGATTCTCATTGAGTGTATTACTATTGCCCAATGTAGAGTTAACATTTTCATACTGCCTTTGCCAAAACCCCAAATTAATAAAAGATGTGGTTAAAGAACTGAAGAGAGAGCAATAAAACATCTAAACCAGAACGTCTTATTAATTACTCCAATCAAACGTGCCTTTGCAATCCCCAATATTTGCTAGTATAGGACAATTCCTCTTCTCTGAACTGGAAATAATATGATCTGCTTCAGACTTTCAGGAATTGTTGAAACTGGTTTGTTGTGCTGGAGTTTTACTGTGTTGAGTATTGTTCAGGAGAAGTAAGCCACTGGCTTATGCTTGGAATTCTTTTGTTTCACAGATATTTTTATCTCTAAAAGTATGTAACAATATTTGACTAATTCCGTAACAAGCATCCATACACTACTCAGTATGTTGCTTAGCCACACTCACAGGTCACTGCGAGCAGCGGGAATGCTGGTGTCATGGGGGTGGGCCTGGCAGATGGACATAAAGGCATTGCTCTGAGTCTGGGACTGCAGGCATGGTTTTTTATGGGAACAAAATACCACATCAGAGTTTTCACTAGTCTTTTTTTTCAGATGGGCATGCACCTAGTTGTGTCAACAACCAGTGAAGTTCCATGAATAAAAGAAGCCCATGAGCTGAATAAGAATGTATTATAAACAAATTTGAGCCTCACAAAGAACAGTATAAGGAGGTTGAGGTGAACCATCTTCAGAAACATGGCAAGGTGACTTAGGAGGACAAGTAAAGACAAATTAGTTCTGGAATCTAAACCCAGTTCTGAGTGGCACTTGTTCAAATGACTGGCTATGATTCCCCAGGGATAATGTTAGTTAAATATCCAGAGTTCCCTAGAATCCATGTGCTGGATCTGTGTGATGTCTGTGCCATTTCCTTACCCAAGAGTGGTACAACAGCCTCTCAGTTAACCTAGGCTCAGACAGCCCCACCTGTCTAGAACTCTCCTTGGAAACATGGTGTTTACCAGTGGTTTTCAAGCCATGAAATGGAATTGCCTGGAGTGCTTCTAACAACCAGGTCTCCAGGATGAGGGGAGGAGGGACAGAGTTGTATTTTTTAAAAGTTCCCCTCAGATATTGTGATAATCAGCCAGGGTTAAGGTAAATAAGGTCTGTGAATCTGTGCTCTTAATTCCAAGAAAAATACTTTAGAAGCCCTCTGATCAGACACCATTGACTTAAAATTGTATTTGAAATTAAAGATAGTGATTGAATCAGCTCAATGTGTCATTTCTCTGAACAGCCTTCTCGTTTACAGTGTAATATAAAGAGCATTGAGAAATGCTCCTTAGGAGAAAGGGGAGGATTTGGCAGAAACAATTACACTGAGAAAGGACAGCTCACAGCAAGGCTGAGATAAGAGCATCACTAACTAGAAAAATGTTGTAAGTTACTACAGTAAGCCATCCAGAGGCCACTCCTCCAGAGGCTACAGCCCCAAAGGTTATCTCTTATTGCATATTTCGTAGTTTATTACATGTTGATGATGATTAGAGGAACCAAACTAATTGAATTATGTTCATGAATACTGACCTATTTAATATTAAGTAATATCTATCATTTATTTGTCTGTGTTAGGCAATTTACAAGCCTAATTTTTAGTCTTCACAATGGCCCTAAACATAAATATGACCCCCATTTTATGAACAAGAAGCTCAGGCCCAGGGAAGATGAATGACAATCTAAGGTCATAGGATTAGTAATTAAAGGATTAAAGACTCAACCATGTGACCCCAAAGCATATATGTCTTTTACTCTAAACCAAACTTGCCTATGTATGAGTCATATGAATCACCTATGCGATAATATAGTCCCTAGCCACATGTGGTTATTTATATTTAAATAAATTAAAATTAAATTGGAGGAAGTCTTCAATTTCTCAGTCACACTAGCCGTTTTTCAAGTGCTCAATAGTCACATGTGGCCAGCTAATCCCTGTTAAATGGCACAAATAAAAAATAAAAATACAACTTTCCATCACTGTAGAAAGTTCTGTTAGATGACACTGATGCTTCACATATTTGTCTGTGTCATCAAGTAAGGCAGTGTTTTCTGTGACTGAATTTTTCAAGTAAATTACTCCAACTCTTTTATGTTAATTGTTTTGATATAATTCTAAAACATGTAATACATTTATGTGCTTGTGTCTTAGTTTGAGCTGTGATAATAAGACTGAGCAGCTTACAAACAACACATATCTGTTGTCTTGAAAGTCCAAGTTCAAGATGTCAGCAGATTCCACGTCTGGTGAGAGCCTGCTTCTTGGTTGATCATAGATGGCCATCTCCTCACTGTCTTACGTGAGGGAAGCAAGATGCTCTGTAAGAGTCTCATTTTATTAGGGCACTAATCTCATTCACGAGGGCTCCATCCTCATGACCTAATCACCGCCAAAGGCCTTACCTACTAATAACATCTCTTTGGGGATCGGACTTCAATGTATGAATTTGGGGGTACACATTTAATCCATTCAGCCTGCCTTAATCAGCAGAGTACACTGAGCTAAGTGCCTCTTTAAGGCATGCAGGGCAAGGTACTCACCTCAATTGACCTAAATACGAGCTGTGTGGAGCCTATGCTTCTCTCTCCTCCTCTGGCTTCTCTGTTCTCACCTTCACTTCCTGTTTCTCAACTGTCTGCTTGCTGTTGGCCACATTACAGTACTTGCTGACATTCTGCCCTCTGCCTGCTTCTGTTTCTGCTTATGCACTCTCTCTATGAGTTTTTTTCTAATTCCATGTCTCTGACTGCCACAGGTTTGCAAGGGACTCCAGAATTTGATCTCTAACTCCCACCTCATTTTCTGAACTCAGAGAAGTTTGTTTTTTCTAGCCCTTGGCTAGCCTAGTGATACTCAAAGGTCTATCTGTGGACCAGCTGTGTGGTCTTTGAATTGTTTGTTACTGCTCTAGGATAAGAGAAGTCTAGAAAATGGAAACCTGTGTTTAGAAACTTTTATAGCAATTTGATATTGCTGGGGCATTATGTTGTATTTTATACAATGTATATAATTAACAGACTGCAAGGGATTGGAAATTAAAAACAAAAAAATATATATACTCTGTACTTGACTCTATTTGGCTATCTCCTAGGCCCACAATGCTCATTACAGCACCTGTCCTTAACTGACACATCAGTCAGGATTCAGGCAGGAAATAGGGAACAGGGCAACGCAGGGAACTCTGTACAAAAGTGCTAGGGAAGCTGAAAGGACAAACGGGAAGGTGAGTCAACCCAGATCTTAGCAGCAGCAGAAAACTCTACCATAAAGAGCACAGATAAAGGAGTTGGAAGCAGTGAGGGGAACTGATTAATTACAAGGAATAACAAGGACTGTTCCTCAGGAGCTGAGACCATGGAGGGCACACAGGTGATGTCTGTTTAACTGAACTAAACTGAACTGAATTGATTTTCCTATTCTGTTATTGACACTGAACACAATGAAAAGTTTTCTGAGGAACTCTAGATCACCATATACTGCATATAACAAGTTAATTATGCAAAAGGATGTGAAACTGTTCAAGTCCTTGCCAGCTATAAAACTGATCTAGCTTCAGAACTGAGGTGCTGTATCTGCTTTTAGGAAATAAACACATGAGTTCTTATTTTTATTTGACGCAGAACTGTCATTTGCTTTCAGATTTTCAACTATTTCAAAAGGATTAAATTGTCAGAATTTGCTTGCATAGTATTTAGAATATTAGGTTAATATATATGCCTTCTAAATTCTCACAGACAGTGAAATAATGTATGAAATATGTGGAGCATTGTTAAACTATTTATGACAAGGTGAACTTAAGCTACTTACTGAAGAGAAATATAATCCATCTATTTCGTGCAGAGCTCGCTAATTCTCATTTTTCCTGGAATCAAAATTCAGAGTTGGCATAAATAACTGAAATCTCTAATTTCATTCAAACCTCTTCTTAATCAAATATTAACCAGATCATTAGTAGCTAGAAAAATGAAATAATTTGAACTTTTCATCCTCCTCTCTACCATTACATAGTAGGGATGCTAATTAGCAAAATAGATAATAAGCAGGAGAGAGTAAGAGAAAAGGACATGTAAGGGAATATTAGGTCTCCGAGCCACAGATGGTATTGATACACAGTAACCATTTCCTTCTACTTAAAGTACATTTAAAGTAGGTACACACACTTATAAGCTTTAGGATTCAAGGTGTTTTTGCATGCTTTTTTTTCTGAACTCTTTTCCAAGTATATCTTATGGTTTCTAATTGTCTGGTAAAGACCTATTCAGAATTCCATGTAGACATTCTATTTTTCAGTCACCTGGTATTAATCTAAAGGATGAGCAATGTTTTTTTCTAACGTTTATAAAAATAACCTTCAAGTTATTGGAAAGTTTAACAAAATGTCAGAGTGCTTTTGGTGAGTTTTAGCTCCTTTACTTACTCATTCTTCCCTCACTGATTCTGTCACCAAATTTCTCATTTTCAATGTTTTCCTCACACATCTAGTCATTCACATCTTACCTGCACTTTGTGTGATAACTTTCCCAGTTCATTGTATAATCACACACAGCCAGTCAAATGTATTCTTTATTACCTCTCCTATGATTATTCTTTCATTTCCAAAATTGGTACAATAAAGGTCAACCTTTTGAACAATAGTTTAATGACTGTGACGTGTTTTATTTACTCACAAATTACACATAGCCTTACTTTTCTGCTATTTAGTTTGACCACTAACAGCCGAGACTTACATAGATATCATTTTATTTTATTTTTATTTTTTAAATTCTCACCTGAGGATATGTTTATTGATTTTTTTTTTTTTTTGAGAGAGAGAGAGAGAAACATCCAAGTGAGGGAAAAATATTGATTGATTGCCTCCCACATGTGCCCATTTGTGACTGAACCTGCAACCTAGGTATGTGCCTTAACCAGGGATCAATCTGCAACCTCTGGTGCACTGGGTGACACTCCAACCAACTGAGCCACCCAGGGCTAGACATCCTTTTTGAACAAGGGCATATGCAAAGTCCCAACTGTTTCTCATAGAAGACAGATGAGTTAGAGGAACTGAGAGAGAGAGAAGTTAGGAAAAGACTGAACGGGGTGAGGGAGGGTGTCTCTACTCCCCATTTCACCATTATACCCAATCCAAAAAGTTTCATCCAAGTTTTGCTGGAGAACATATAGGAAGTCTAAATCACAGTAGGCTGAAATCTCTCAGGAAAAATATCAGCATTTGTTGCCATTTTGGTGTTTCTTATGGAACAGAAGTATGGATGCACACACAATCAGAATGGGCTACAAAAATGTCAGTGTGTAATTATGGCATTTTTGCAAATGGACATCTTCCTCTGACAGCCTCTACTTCCTATTTAGTTATTAGTTGGGAGTTATATGAGAGGCAGTAAGTAGAAAATTTAAATACTAATACATTTTTACCATAATCATAAAGCATAATAATCTCTTATGAATTTTGGATTGGCTGGGTTCCCAAACACTTAGCAAACATCTTAATTATGCTGTTCTTAGAAGGTCTTTCTATGTTACATTTGATTAGATCACACATTTCTCAGAATGCAAACCTCCCTATGCACTAATAAATTGTCCTGCTCAATTAATGGGGCTTGGGTAGCTTCTCATTAACTTCCCTTGACACTAAGCTATGGGAACAAGGGATGTAGCTAACCCTTTTTGAAATTTCCCACACTGCTTAGCAAAATCAGGGCAGCTGACAAAATTTCATCAGATACTCACTGAAATAAATACAAGCTCTACTAGTGGCATACTTATGATGTCATTTTACGTCCATTAACCTGCCACCCTTTGGAACTGGTATAATATTTCCCACTGCAGCATTTCCCAGATGACCCAGTCCGAGTGCCAAGAAGTGCTATCATCCTATAGAAGTTCTGAATCTCAGCATAGCTACCAATACCCACCAAATCACCTGTCCCACTTGGATAAGCACAGCAAACCCAGGAGAGAATGAGAATGGAGATTACAGGAAGATCTAACTTTTCCTTGGATTTGAAAAGATTCCTAAAGTTACATATTTAAGAATATGAATAGCAAAAATATTCTTGTCAACCTCCTATGGATAAGGTGTTGTTTTTCTCTAAATGCAAATATCTGCCCTGACTGGTGTGGCTCAGTTGGGTAGACCATAGTTCCATGAACCGAAAAGTCACTGGTTTGATTCCCAGTCAGGGCACATATAAGAGGCAACCAGTAGATGGTTCTCTCTCACATCAATGTTTCTCTCCCTCTCTCTCTTCCTCCCTTCTTCCATCTCTAAAATCAATAAGCATGTCCTCAGGTGTGGACAATTAAACAAACAAACAAATAAATAAATAAATGCAAATATTATATTTGGGAAAATAGAGTTATGATAGCAGTTGATTTATTTACCAAACAAGATGCAAGTCACTCAGGCAGGGCTGTTGAGCAGTGGGGGAAACAGGAAAATTGCCTTTTCAGAATATCGGAAACCTGGAGGCAAAGATGTTCTTTGGGTAAGCCTGACAGGTTTTTCTGCTTTTTCTCTCAGGAGCATGTGGATATGCTAGTATTTTCTTTTCCCCAAACATTTATTAGAATATGATTGATATATAACATTGTGTAAATTTAAGGGGTACAACATAATTTGATACATGTATGTATTGTAAAATGGTTACCACACTAAGTTAACATCCATCACCTCATGTAGTTACAATTTTTTCTTGTGATGAGAACTCTTAAGACCTTCTCTTAGCACCTTTTAAATATCGTCGTCGTCGGCAGCCGTCTCGAGAGACGATGGTGTAGCTTCTTAAGAGTCTATCTGGTTGTGCAGTCCGACTCGGGAGTGACACGATATCTGTCTCCTCCCGTGTTGAATCGACATCTTGCGATGATGCTGGAGTGTCCTCTCCAGTGAAGCTGAAGCTACAGAGCCTGGGCAGGGTGATATGGAGGGTCTGCTGTTGCCCATGCAGCAGACCCCCTCTCTCTTCGCAGCTGAAGGGTCCAAGGGAAAGACAGAGTCAATACAGCTTGGTTTCAGGTGCGCCGCAGGAGTTGCCGGTGTTGACTACAGCGTCAAACCGCCTTAGGGACTCCGGCTCCGGATTTTCTGTCGGGGTTTACTCCCTTAGCCTTTCCCCTGAAGAGGTATGCCGCAAGGCAGCGGAGGTTTTTTTTTTTTTGGAGTCAGAGTTTTCCTTCTCTGATGTACCCTGACTGGAAGATCGAACCAGCGACACTTAGCTCGCAGGCCGACGCTCAATCCACTGAGCCAAACCAGCCCTTTTAAATATACAATATCGTTAAGTACCATTACCATGCTGTACATTATATCCCCAGAACAATTTATCTTATAACTGGAATTTTGACCTTTGACTTCCTTCACCTACCCCTCCCAACCACCAATCTGTTCTCTGTTGCTATGACTTGTTTTTGCTTTTTATTTAGATTCCATATATAAGTGAGATCATGCAGTATTTGTTTTTTGTCTGTCTGACTTATTTCAGTTAGCACAATGCCCTCAAGTTCAATCCATGTTGTCACAAACGGCAGGATTTTCTTCATTTATGGCTGAGTAATATTCCATTGTGTGTGTGTGTGTGTACATATTTATATATTTTCTTTGTCCAGTTACCAGTTGATGGACACAGGTTGTTTCCATGTCTTGGCTATTGTAAATAATGCTGCAATGAACATGGGGGTGCAGATATCTTTGTGAGTTAGTGAGTTAGTGTCTTCTTTTTCTGTGAAGACCCAGACATGAAATTCCTGGATCATTTGGTAATTCTATATTTAATTTCTTGAGGAATCACCATACTGCCTTTCATAGTGGCTACACCAATTTATATTCTCACCAGCAGTGCACATGGGTTTCCTTTTCTTCGCAGCCTCTCTAACACTCATTTCTTGCCTAATTGTTGATACTCATTATAATAGATGTAAAGTGATAACTCATTGTGGTTTTGATTTACATTCCCCTGGTGGTTACTGATGTTGAACATGTTTTCATGTATCTATTGTCCATTTGAATATCTTCTTTGGAAAAATGTCTATTCAGATCCTCTGCCTATGTTTTAATGGAATTATCTGGGGGGAGGGTTGTTGTTGTTGAGTTGTATGATTTCTTACGTATTCTGGATATTAACCCCTTATCAGATATGTGGTTTAAAATAACAGTGATCCCACTGCTGGGATTATACCCTAAGAATCCTGAAATACCAATTCAAAAGAATCTATGTACCCGTATGTTCATAGCAGTGCTAGTTACATAACCAAGTGCTAGAAACAGCCTAACTGTCCATCAGTAAATGAATGGATAAAGAAAAAAAAAAAGTGATATATTTACACAATGGAATACTATGCAGCAGAAAGAAAGAAGAAATCCCTACCCTTTGCAACAGCATGGGTGGAAATTGAGAGTATTATGCTTAGTGAAATAAGTCAGGCGGGGAAGGACAAATACCACATGATCTCAGCTATAAGTGGAACCTAATGAACAAAACAAATGAGCAAAATAGAACCAGAGACATGGAAATAAGGAACAAACTGACAGCAACCAGAAGAGAGAGGAGAGGAGGATAGCGGGGGAAAGAGGAAGGGTCTAGTCAAGGAACAAGTATAGAGGACCTGCGGACATGGACAGCAGGGTGGAGATTGACAGTGGGAGTGGGGAGGGTGGGGCAGAGGAGAGCAATGGGGGAAAATTGGGACAACTGTAATTTAAAAACAATAAAAAATATTTTTAAATATAGTTTCTTTCATTTCATAGGTTGCCTTTTCATTTTATTAATCATTTCTTTTGCCGTGAAGGAGATTTTAGTTTGATATAGTCTCACTTATTTATTTTGATTTTGTTGCTTGTGTTTTAGGTGACATATCCAAAAAAATCTTTGCCAAGACCAATGTCAAGGAGCTTTTTCTTATGCTTTCTTCTAGGAGTTTATGGTTTCAGGTCTTACATTTAAGTGGTTTTTTAAAAAATAATTTATTTATTTATTTGTTTGTTCATTTATTTTATTTTTAGAGAGAGGGGAAAGGAGAAAGAGAAGGAGAGAAGCATCACTGTGTGGTTGCCTCTCACTCGCGCCCCCACCTGAGGACCTGACGTGCAACCTAGTTATGTGCCCTGACTGGGAATCTAACCAGTGACACTTGGTTTGCAGGCCAACACTCAATCTACTGAGCCACAGCAGTCAGGGCTTACATTTAAGTTTTTAATTTATTTTGAGTTAATTTTTGTGAACGGGAATAATGTGTGCTTGCATGTGGTGCATGTGTGCTTGTGTGTGTGTGTGTATGTGTGTGTGAATATATAATATTCTAAACACCATTTATTGAGGAGACTCTCTTTTCTTCAGTGAGTAACCTAAAATTCATTTGGAACCACAAACAAACAAATGAGCAAACAAACAAACAAACAAAAAAGAAATATCCAAAGCAATCCTGAGGAAGAACAAAGCTGGAGACATTATGCTTCCTGGTTTCAAATTATATTGCAAAGCTATAGTAATCCAAACAGTATGGTACTGTCATTAAAGCAGACACATAGACCATGGAGCAAAATTGAGATCCCAGAAATAAACCCATGAATATATGGTCAATATTTGACAAAGGTTCCAAGAACACTCACTTGATTTTAAAAATTTCTTCAATAATAATATCTTAAGTCATAATTTTATTTCTTTCAGAATGAAGATATGACACCCAAACATAACAAAACATAGACAGAAGAACCGCGATCCTTTTAAAATCCTGAGTGTTGCTTTCTTGTATGGCCTGGGCTTTCTGTAGCTTTATCTAGGTGGTTATACATAGAGTGTATATTCATATTTTATATTTTATATTTAAAATTAAGCAAATTGAAGTGCATGTGCACCTGATCACATTTTTCCCACCAGTCTCTAGCCCATCTGACATGTTGCATTTTCCATATAGCTTTATAAATATAAAAAGGTCATATATACATTCAATATACTCCTTAACCTCCATTTAACTAAGTATATAATATGTTGATGAAACAGATACTATATTTGTTTTCCTGTGCCTCAAATCCTAAAAAATAATTTAAGTTAGAAAGTATGTACTTTCTGTATATACAGTTGTTCGTATGAAACATAATACAATAATTAATAAATAGTAATACAAGAAAAATACAAGAATAAATACAAGAATAAACTGTTTTGCATACTCACAAATATAAAAGTACCTTTGCCCTGATGGATGATTGCTTCTAAACCGTGTTCCAAAAGATTCTAGATGGTTGTAAGAAAATCTATGGTCATTTATCTCTAATTTTAATATAGAACATTATTGTTGAATATTATTGACAGGCATGATTAAATGGTAAAATAAGACTTTTTGAAGTTTGTTCTTATTTATTTGTTACTCTTACAAAATTTCATTTTTTAAAATGATTTTATCTATTTATTTTTAGAGAGGGGAAGGGAGGGCGAAAGAGAAGGAGAGAAACATCGATGCAAGATTGAGTTGCACACCCCCAGCTTAGGACCTGGTCCATAAACCAGGCATGTGCCCTGACCAGGAATTGAACCTTTCACTTCGCAGAACAATGCCCAACCCACTGAGCCACACTGGTCAGGGCAGAAAATTTCATTTTGACTGGACTCAGACTTAGAAGTTGAAGCACTCATAGAGGAGAGCCCACGTCTCTTTGCAATCTGTTCTTGGCTTTTTCTTTGGCCTCCTTCATTGTCTTAGCCAAAAGTTTAGTATATTATGCAGCCTCTTCCTTATTTTTCTTAGTACAATACACTGACATTCGTGTTGCAGGACACATGAAGTAACAAGATGCTGAATCTGGGGCACTTCGGTCCTAAGTTTCTTACCTTCCTTGTTTAGGGGATTTCTCACAACACATTACTGGACATATCTTCTTTAGAGAAACTGATTGAAAAGTTTGCAGATTCTGCTAAGCCTTTTGGGCCCCAGGCAATGAGGCACAGAAGTATCAGTGAGACCAGGAATATCTACGCCCCCCCTTTTTTATTTCTACAATGACCATGTTTAGAATACTGGGATTGGCAACCACAATGTAACTCCTACAGATTTGTGCTTTCTCTCTTTTGTCCTCCTTGGTCTATAATAAGAATGCCCCTTACTCAGCTGCAGACAGGCATGGCCATGGGTCAAGATACCCTGCTTTCTGGGGAAATCTTGTTTGTCACTCCTATCACATATTTGAACCAAATAACCCCTCCATTCTTCACCCAGAGCATCAGCAGCAACTTCTGTGGCCATATGCTTCTCATAAAAGGTATGAAGTTTGCATTCACCACCCACTTCAATGAGTTTCTGGCAGCCAGTGTCTGGGAAAGAGATGTTCAGCTTCATCCTGAGGCAGCTGGCCCCTTCCAAGGTGCCACAAGAAAGAGCTAAAACAGGACTTTTTAATATACAAATATAGACAGGATTAATTGACGTATACCGTAATGAAAAGCATAATTATATGGCTTAATATTCAACAAATGTTTATATAAAACAGATGTTTTGAAACTATATAAATTTTAATCTATATTTTTGAAATCATCTTAGTTTTATATTCAGATTAGTATGTTTAAGTCAGAATATTACAGATATAGCAAAATAATGAGTCCCTATGAATTTTCACGATTTCAAAGAAAAATAAAGCAATAGATTTTTATAACCCTCTTAATTCTTAAAACTAAATGCAAAAAGAAGTGTTTATTTTTCTTACTAATGAAATGAATAAAACCATAGAAAGCATAAGAATCTGAATCAAATGGTTTAATGATTTCTGGGGATTACTTATTAAAAAGGTACTTTATTTTGAAAAATGTAATTTATGGGACACAAACTCTTGATGCACTGTAAACATTAATTTAACCCACCCACAATAAGAGTAGAAGAATTATGTTTTCTGGAGTAGAAAAGTTGTAAATCTTTTGTCATAAGCAAATCTGATACAGTAATAACTCAGAATTTCTTCTTTTTTGTCTTCCTAATGGGCAGGTCTGACTTATTCCATATACTCCCATGAATAAATGACTTCAATAAACTTAAAGACATTTTTGACATTTGTGGTGTTGGAACATCTTTAGTAGAAGTAAAGAGAGGTAGAAATACAAGATTTTTTTGAAGAGCTTTTATAGATAAAAAAAACTCTTTACATAGATAAATAGTAATTATTCAGAAAAGGTTTCAGCGTATTATGTATTTATCATAAAATATTTGCAATAAAAAAATAAACCATCTAAGTTACATGATACTGCAACTACACCCTGTATGATGAAGGACTTACTGTATTTTTCCACACGTTGAGGTCAACCACATAATGTACAAGTAGTGAAATCACTTCCAGCCACAAATATGCCTGCAAGTTTCCAGCTTCTGTTCCTTTTCATTTTCTTGAACTTCTTTCCTCTGCAGTGATAAGAAAAGCTTCAAAACTCTTAAAATCTAAGAAAAATATTTTCAGTGAGAGAATTTCCAAGTATTTATAAGGTTACTTGGATGGCAGCAAAAGTAAGAAGCATCTTTGATGCTTCACCAAATAACAGGTAAAGTCTTCTTACCATCTATGAACCTAGTGATTGATCAAAGAATCTAAAACATTCATATGCTGAAGATAATGTTTGTGCATGGTATATAAATAAACTCATAGAATTCACGAAGTAAAATGATGACTTAGCAGTTATTTACTCAGTCAACTATAAGCAAAAGTTACAGGTAATGTTTTTATAAAAGAAAGTCAAATTTGAAGAAAGATATTTTCAATATAGCAAAGATGACTTTTAAGGGAGGTGAAAACAAGTCATGGGGAGGTGAGAAGAGATAAAACTCTTAAACTTTATGAGAGTTTGGGTGATGAGGCAGACAGCAGACCGATCAGTTGTTCTGCATTTCTGTAAAAGACAAGGTATAAAAAAATGTCACCAACTAGAAATAGAAAATATTCTATTTTGCTATGAGGAAGAACTTTATGGATTTAAAATTAAAAAAATGCCTCAAAATTCTCTTGAGTCTTATAGCTCTATATGACTAAGTTAGAAAACAATTAGTTCTGGGCAATTAAGACCATCTATTAAAAGCAGAGGGCCATATGATTCTCTAATGTTAAAACAGCGTTATATGTCTACTAAGGGAATTAAAACTCTCTCAAATGCTTGATGTAACTGATTATAGGCCAAAGTATAACAGAAATGTTGTTGATCCCACTTGGGGGTCAGTGAAGATTTTGATCTAGTTAATAGAAAAGAAGATGAAGAGAGATTATTTTTCAAAAAAAGTAAAAATTTCAAAATTTATTTATCATTTTCTTATTAAAAGTGTTGATCCTTCATTTAGTACTGTGAAAATTAATAAGAACAAACCTTATCTAAAATGGAGTCTGGGAGGCTAGAGGAGAGAACCGTCATGCACATGTCACTCAACACACACTGCAGACCCCTAAAGGAAGAGATGTAACCTTGCACATCTGACAAGAAAGTGACCCTATTTTACCACCTCGGCAGGAGGAAAGGAAATTCCTCTTTGCTCAGTAACAGCACAGCCAGTGGGAGACTGCTATGACTTAGCCAATGGAAAGTCACTGTACATCAAACTTGCAGTTTCTAATGGACTCTTTGTTTACAAAAGCCCTTCCTAAATCCATAAAGGGGTGTTGCTTTCCTTTGTTTCTTTGACATAGCACATGGTTCACCATTAGATTGCATGTCTCAAATTGAAATTCTTCCTTGTTCCTGAATAGACCCATTTTTTCTGTAGAAGTATCTGTCTGTTTATTTGTCTAAGGTCAACAGTAACTTATAAACCACTAAATAAAAATTCTTAAACAAAACAATTAACACTTCAACAATTTTATTCAACTACTTGAAAAATAAGAGCAAAGTTGGAGGAATTTTACTATCATGTTATACCAAGACTTGTTATAAAGCTACATTAATTAAACAATAAAGTGAAAGATTAACAAAATGGGCTACATTAAATTAGGAACTTCTGTTCAGTAAGGGGAAAATCACAAAGGGGAAGAATTTGCAATACCTATGACTGAAAAAATGCTCCTACGTGAAATATGTAGAGTTCACAGACACCAAAGAAAAGTGGGCAAAAAACTAGAACAGAATTCACAAAAGAGGATATTCAAATGGGCAGTAAGCATTAAGCATATAAAAAATGTGTTCATACTCATTAATCAGGAAAATGCAAATTAAAACCATAATAAGTTACCACTACACAACTATCAGAATGGGTAAAATTAAAAACAAACCAACAAAAACTTAGAGTTTTTTTGAAATAACTGGAACTCTTAATATATAGCTGGCAGGAATGTAAGTTTATACAAGCACTTCGTCATTGTCGACCAAAGCTGACCATACTCATACTCTAAGACCCAGCAATTCTACTTCCACATATATGCCCAAAAGAAATGCATGCATACATGAAATGCATGAGAATGTTCACAGCAGCACAATTTACAAGAGGCACACACTGCAAAAAACAATGTCCCTCAACAGTAGGTTATATAAATCAATTGTAGTCTACTCATACAATGGAATACTAAAAAGCATGAAAATAAATTAGCTATTGATACATGCAATCACAAGAGTGAAACTGACAAACACATAATTAAATAAAAGAAGCCAGGTACAAAAGAATGGGCACTGTAAGATTCTACTTATAATATTTAATAAAAAGCAAAACTAATGTATGGTTTTAGAAGTTAGGATAGGGAAGTTTACTTTGGGGGAATAGGGTGTTGCTAGTAATTGGGAAGCAATGAACAGGCTTAGGAGGGGCTTAAGAAGGGGTAGTAATTTTTTTTTTAAATATTGTATTTATTTATTTTTAGAGAGAGTGAAAGGGAAAGAGGAGAGGGAGAGAAACATCAATGTGTAGTTGTGTCTCCCATGCCCCCAACCAGGGACCTGAACTGCAACCCAGGCATGTGCCCTGACTGGGAATCGAACCGGCGACCCTTTGGTTAGCAGGTCAGCCCTCAATCCATTACGCCACACCAGCCAGGGTGAAGTGGTAGTAATTTGACATTTCTATAATGCATGGTGTCTACATGGGGTTCACTTTGTGCTAATTCAGCAAACTTACATTCAAGATTTGTACAGTAAGTTATACTTTAATGAAATATATAAGCATGTAAATTTTTGTTACATTTAAATTAAATATATGTAAATATGTCTTCAAGTCAATTATATTTCAATTAAAATTGTATTTAAAATATACTAAGGAATTAAGTAACACTGCTAAATTTCTAACCATGAGTATAACCTATTACATCTCAAGACATACAAAGTTATATAAAATTAAGGTGAAGAAAGTGATGGAAACAGATTTTAAAGAGAGTTCACCAATTTGGAACAGTAAACCAATTCTACAAGGTGAATCTTAATAGATATATAATCTTAATAGTATAAAGTCATACTCAATGTGTTTAAAAACACAACCTAACCTTAAATAGTCAACAGTACATGTAAAAGAGTTCTGAGGGCTATGAGTAGGGAGATTGAAGTGATTAAATGTTGTCTAGATAGTAGCTCTTAATTGACTTTTGTTAACCTTTCTTTAAAATAGCACTAAAGATGCTGGTAATACAATGAAAAGCCCCAAACTGTCAATCTATTGACAAACTGGACAATTTTCTGAGACAATTTCCCATAAGGTTTTTTTTTTTTTTTTAAAAAGCAGTGGAGCTGAATTAAGAATAGCAACTGCTGTTAATGAAATGGAGCAAAGCTACTGGCAAGAATTAAGGCTGGAATCCAGCAATTTCTTCTTCACTTCCTGCCAAACAAAACAGAAAACAAGAGTCTGCCCCATTCAGAGACCAGACAATGACCTCCCTATTTGTTTTCCCCACTTTTACCAATAGCCCTTTTTCTAGCTTGGGGACTTCAACTCCCTGAAAAGAAGGAAAGAAGTTGCATATAGGATCAGTAGAGCATATTCTGAGTCTGGCAGAGTCTAGATGTGAAGAGTCCAGATAATAGTATATGTTGCCATGGATTTGTGAATGCCATCAAAGAATCTTTCCAGAGAAATAGATATTAGGCAAAAGGAAGCACCTGACATATTCCAAAGGAGCTTCATAAAATGAAAACTTGTTAGGCTTTTATAAATGCTATAAAGGCAATGGTATAAAGTAATATGATAACTTGCCACTGGTTAGGAGGATGGTGCTAAGATAGGATGTGTAAGGAAGCCATTAGAAAAAGATGATTCTTGAGCTGAGGTCTGAAAGACACAATGGAGCCAGCAAAGTGAGTGGAACATTCCTGGAAAGGAAGAAACTAGTGCGAAGGCCATAATGCAAAAATTTCTTAACTCATCTTGTATGAGGAACAGAAAGAAAGTTAATGTAAGTTTATTTGTTGTCTCTTTTTTTCCTTTTAGATTTGCTAATTGTGCCTAATGGTCTCACCTGTCACCATTTTGCTTTTCTTTTGAATTTTAATTTGCTATCAAACATACTTTTGCTCCCAACTTGATGTCATTTGTAAATTTAATTAAAATGTATTCTATTTTACATAGAAGCTATTGCTAATATTTTAAATAAAACCAAAGTAGAGTAAGCCCAAAGTAGCATCTATTTCAGGGTAAGATTCATTAATTACCAGTTTTGGGGGAGAGAGTCACATATTTACATAACTATACAATTCTTAAAGTTGCCATTATTAATAATTTTAAAAATAATAACTGTGAACTACTCATACATGAGGGCATGGAATTAGATTTTACATTGTCCTCTAAATAACCTTCAAAGCATTGTGCATAAGAGAAACTTGGGCCTGAGATAGTTAACTGAATTAATTGCCCGAGGACAATAACTAGCAACTGTGGGAACAGTTAGTACCCAACCACAGGTTTCTCTTGTTATCCCAACGTAGAGCTTTCCCTTGAAACCTTTCAAACCTTTTCTAAGCTGAAATGGGGTAAAGCAAAGAAGCAATTACCTTACCACACATCTTGCTAACAGATGCATTGACTAAATCAAGATAAAGCACAGATGCTCACAGCCACAGTTCAAAGCTCTGGCAGCTTAATGCTGAGTATGGTTCCCAGGGAAGGAGCTTGGCAGGCCACACTAGCTGCTACAGGTGAGTGCTGCCTCTTTTGCTCCCTGAAAAAGTAACGCAGCACTATTTTCCCATTTTGTCTTTCTTTTGAAAAAGCAAAAATCATCTTCATATTTCTTCTTTCATTTAGTGAACACAGGTACCAAGTAATGTAGGTCTTTCATAGAAGCAAACTTTCAAAAAGCAGAGAATACCTATATGTATGTGAACTTCATTTCATGCATTAGAATTTCCCAGGGTTAGATGAAAAGAGTTATTTCCTCCTTAAGGGCTGAGCTTTCTTTAGATTATCTTGTTCTGGGCCATATTAACCATGCTGATGCTTTCAGCCACCATACATGCTCTGATAATTCTTAAACTAGATATCTCTCATTCTGTTCACTCTTTACCTGGAATGTACCTTTCCCTTTTTCTCATCTCTTAATTATCTATATATTTTTTTCTAACACTCTTTGCCATCTCGTCTTTGAAACTTATCTTTTAGTCCCATTCCAATAATATCCCTTTCCCAACCCCTAGCTAGGCTAGCTTGAGAAGAACTGACCACCACTTTCTTTTCTTATAAGCTTTATTGATGTATAATGACTAATCACTTTGTTTATGCTCATCTAGGAAGAATGTATCCTCTTGTTTCCAGTCCCCTCTCCCTTTGTTCTATGGTCCATACTGCAGTGAGAAGAAACTTCCACACATACTGTAAATCTAATGTCATCATTCTTTTTCCATAAGCTTTAATCTCTTCTCAGCATAAAGTCCCAACTGCCAGCCTGACCCACAATAGACATGAAGTGAAGTGACTCATAAATGAATCGTTCTTGGGTAGGAGTAGTCAGTCGTTATTCCTCTTCAGTCTTCAGACATGTTTGCCTTTCTCCTCAATTTCTAAAAAGTCAGATAGTAGGAGTTCTAAAACAGAATTTTCTTGGTCTTGGAGATGTGAAGCTGGGCCAGGACTAGGGTAAGTGAAGTGCCCAGAGCACAAAATTTAAGGAGGCTGCTGCTCTCAAGGAAATGCAGGTGCTGGCCACCGGGAGGAGGAAGTTCATAGACCCGACAGAAGAGCAAAGAATGGGACTCCATTTGTGTTCCATGTGAATGTTTACAAAATGGTGATCTCAGCAGAGCAGGATTTTAAGAATCAAGTGGAGAGGATGACTTATTCTATGGATACCAATTTGTTTTATTCCTTAGCCACTCTCGTCATTGCCTAATGGGTTCATGAAAATAATGGCCATGGTGGCAGTGATGGAAGTTATGCTTGGGATCAGCAACGTGGACTTCCACCCACCAAGGCCAACCCGACTACAGCCACTACTCAGTGCCCAATCTGAAGCAGAAACTAACACTGAGTACCAGCCAGTTGCCTGGTACCAGGTTGATTATTTTGGACTACTTCTAACATGGAAGGGGTAGTGTTTTGTTTTCACATCAACAAGTTATTACTCTGGATATGGATTTGCCTTCCCTGCTTGCAGTGCTACTGTCAAAACCATCATCCATGGACTTATAGAACATCTCATCTACCATCGTGGTATTCCACACATCATTGCTTCTGATCAAGGAACTCACTTCACAGCAAATGCAGTGTGGCAATTGTTACCAGACCACACCGGGTCCAATTACTCAGTAAGTTGGCAGCCAGAAGACAGCTCCAAGAAGATTTTATAAGAAAGAACTTTATTGCAAGCCAGAAAGCAAGGAAGACACTGGGGATCGCTCTCAGAGCCGGGCATCCTTGAACAAAGGATTGGATTCATCTTTATTCACAGAAATCATGCAGAAACATCAGGGTACGCTTCCTTATCACATGTATAGGTGGGGGCATCCCTGTGCCTGCACAGTTAGCAAACATGCCTATACATACATCACATGTTTAAAAATGGTGGAAAATCTCCTTCCCTGGGTGGAGATTTTAATACTGTATTGAGAGCATAATGAGAAAGTTCATGAGGAGGTCAGTAGAGGGTCCTCCAGGCAGCTTTGTCCAGCCTCAGCTTGTCTGAGCTGGATTAACCCTCTGGTTCTGCATATCATCCCAGGCATCTCCTTAAAAGGACATGTCTGGCAATTGTCAATGTCAAGGATGGCATAGGTATGGAAGAAGTTTAACTAACTAAGCCTCAGCCTTTCTATTAAACTGTTAGTAAACATTATAACATTTAGGGAGATCTAAGTGAGTGTACAGGTTAATTTAAGCAAAGTTAACTCTTTCATGACTTTTACCCTAATATCTCAACCTCTGTCTGACCAAAACTTGCTTCCCCAACTAATATCTATCACGGCAGGTTGTTAACCAGGTGGTATAATTGAAGCACACTAAACTTCACATATTACAATGTACAATTATATATATCAAAATTGTACCCAAAAATCTATACCTAAAAGGAAAGATGCCAACTTTGTAAAGGTTTGGATGCTTGGCAGGCATTTGTAGAAAACACATTATTTTTCCACCCTTTCTTCAAAAGCATTTCTGCCTTCCTTTTACTCCAGCCATGGCCCTGGCAACAGGGACATATGATACAGGCCATGCAGGTCATGTTACTCTCTCCCCCGCCATGTAGATGGCATGTAACTAAAGACAAGTTTCCCACTGTCAAGATTAAAATGAAGCTGGCTTCTCTGCCACCTTTTCTTTCTGCATTGAGAGCCTTTGGGATGTGAGAAAAGGGCTGCTGGAAGCCTTGTTTTTCTACTGCACTTAGAATAAAGCTGATGGGAAGAAAGGAATGATGAAGGGTGAGAGAAGGAAGAAGGTCAGGAGAAAAGGAGACAGGAAAGAAAAGAGGGAGAGAGGGAGGAAAGGTGGGACAATGAAGAAGGAAGAGAGAAAGGGAGGGAGGAAGGGAGGGAGGGAAGGAGGGAGCAAAGAGACATACTTGGATGCATTATCCCTGAAGACAGCTTCATCTCTACTTTATCTGCAGTGCAGATATCTGAGCTAAGAACTTCCCCTCTTTGGCTTAGGATGATTTAGGTGTCTGTCATTTCCAACAGACAGAGTCTTGAATGATACAATATTTACTTAATGCCATTCTTTTAGACTAAGAAGAGAGGTGAGATTTATATTACTCTCTTTTCTCTACTGCATTTTTTTTGCTTAGAAAGTAGTTTGGTTTGGTCCAGGTTGGGTACTAAAAGATCCTTTAGCATGCATTTCTTTGAGGACTTTTCTCTCTCTTCTTGCATGTAATGTTTTTTTGGTAAAGTTTCTTTGTCTTACAGGATGTGGGCTATGTTATTTACTGGCAGTTTCAGTCTCTGGTGCGTGATAGGAATAAAAATTTAAAATGAATAAATTACAGAAATTAGAATGCTTTCCTATTTCTGTCTTTACAACTGGTTTGAGTGTGAGGTGACCCATGATATTTTTTCTCAGTTGAGCCCTATTAATGCACAATTAGTAAACATTTGTCCTAGCCTCTTGGCACATCATTTTCAGTCCTTCCTCTTTACAATGCACATATAAATGTATTTTTAATGTATTTTATGTGTATTGTCTCAAGATACTAATGTTAACTTCATAAAAGGTGAACCAACTGATGCTTGTACTCTGCCTTGCTACAATGGGAAGCCTGGAAACTTGGTCTTCTAACATATAAATTATTTCTTGTGTCCACCAGACTTGTAAGTTGGGAAACAATTAGCCTTCTATTGGTATTTCTCTGTTATGGAAACCCAAAGGTGTGAAGATTTCTTTGATGGTGAAATGTCAGCTGTATTAAGAGGTTAAAGGAGTGACATTTCTGGAAAGATAGCTAGCCCACTATCACCCAGTGGTGCTGCTAACAAGGTCTACTAACTCTATAAACTTGGTCCTGCTTCCAAAAGATCATAGAGCAGAAAGCTAAGGAAGAATAACATTTAAGGAGACTCTGAAATGAAGAGAATACATCTGAACAATAAAAGCCTACTGAAAGCACCCCCAAACTAGACTCACAGGGTTCTTCCATGTTGGCTTCTCAGATATTTTTTCCTAGTTACTGACCCCCCATGACAGATGCTAACTGGGAAGGGAAGCTGTTGTCAGACAGAGGCTTAGAAGTTGGAAGAAAAGTTGTGGAAGAAATACCTTGTTCTTGGGATATTTATATTTGGGGGCTTAACATTTTTTGCTCTGGAAGTTTCAGGCTTGATAATTTGACCCTTCCTATAAGAAAATATTCTTTGAACTTAGAATTGTTGGAGGAACCTTGCCTAAGAGTTACGTCATACTTCTGTAGATGTCTTATATACTTACCTAAACAGAGCAAATGGACCTACTTGAGGACATAAGAGCCTGTGTAGATGGTGTTTACAGAGCTCAGCTGGGAAGAATGCCCAGGGAAACCTGGCTCTGAAAAACTTGCTTCTGACCCCACCCAACCACAGGGCTCTGAGAATTACACTAGAATTCCACCCATATTCTTAATATTCATGCAGAAGGGAATGATACAATAAAATTTGAAGTCAGAATATTTATAATAAATCCCGAAATACTCTTCCATTATATTCTGTCAGAAACTCTGCTTTCCATAATGAACTAGTAAAATATCCCACAGCTTTCTGACTAGCTTTATCTTTATAATATTATGAATGTCTTTTATTTATACTCAGAGAAATTATTCTTGAAGAATGGATTTGTAAATGAACAAATACTTTCACTCTGTTAAATTCAAAATATGAAAGAATGCACAATGAACTTCTACTCTATTATTTCTCTTCATTTTCATATGCCTTTCAACTAAACTAGGAGAATATGACATACTGATTAAATTATCTTTGTAAAACTTAAAAAATTTTTGAACATATGTGCATAAAGCACATTAAGTAGTAATTAAATTTAGGTCAGCAAGATGGGAACTTTCACAGACCTCTAAAATAATTATAGGTAAATTTACCAGGGAATTTTGAATATAAAATGTAATTGATTTAGTAATAGTTCTAGTCACTATTTATTATGTCACTTAAAAATTATACTGTGCCTCACTGATGTTTCATAAATCTATTATTAATATAATGTACCTATTAAAGAAAGTGAAAAAACTGCACTGCTAATCTTCTTGACTTGGTCATAAATCTTTACTCTTCTGCAATAAAACACACTTCCAATAATGCTGAATGTACTTTCCACTGAATTTTATTCTCTCGGGCTTTAGCCACTCCACATTCTTAAGATTATGATATATGTCCCCAAATGAACCAGATGTTCTTTTACACTCTGAAATAGAGCTCATTAAAATGTGAACGGTTGTTTGTTTTTTGATATCTTTTGAGAGATTTATTTTTTCAAATAGTATAAATGCCAAGGATTTTCAGTTACTTATTTACTTATTTGTTTAATCAGAGCTAAGCTCTATGAAGAGTTAGTTCTGAAAAAAGATGACTGAGGAAATCAGACTGGTGTCTGGGGACTATGTCAACAGTGTTATTACACGGTCTTCCTCTATCTTGTCCTGATGGGCTTCCAAACATTCACCAACTTATATTACAACCTTTAAAAAATATCTTTGGTAAAACTTATGAGAATTATACAAAGAAATAAAGATAAATTATTCTCTGCACTCAGAATTGATAATTGAGCATCACAAAAAGTGCAAGTGGAAAAATTAAAAATATATTTTAAAATAGCATATATACACATGCCAAAAATAAGTCAAGGGACCTCACTAAGATTATTTTTAACTAAAATTATTTTTATATATGATACATATGCAGATGTTAATAGCAATAAACAATAGGTTGGACTAAAAACATATTTTGTATATACTTATTTCCTTTATGGAGTACATATTATTTAATTACTTAAGATTCCTACTGGATCCTTAGCACTTCAAAGAGGTGCAATCTTAATTAGAAATATATTGCACTTCTTAATATAGGTTAACGAGGAACTTTTTTTCAGTTTTTCAGTGATTGCTACAGTAATAAATGGATAAATATGTATCGCTCAAACCTAAAGGAATAGATTCTTTCCTTCACCCACAAATGCTTATTAGCCACTTATTATGTGCCAAGTACACTTCTGGGTGCTGGTGACACATGAGTAAACAAAACAAATATCCTTGCCTCTGTGGCACCAACATTGAAGTGTGGGGAAGAGACAAGGAACCAAATACGAAGTAATATAGTCATTTGAAGGGCTAGGCACTCTGGGAAGATGTAGAGCAGTGGAGGAAGACCTGGAGGGCTAGGGGTGAGGCCATGAAGACTTGAAGGACGTGAGGGAGCTGACCATGTAGCTGTCCAGCCTAAGAGTTTCCTGGCCACAGGGCAACACAAGAGCTGTTGTTTTATGTCAGGAGTGGCATGGTTAAGGGTGATCGAGAGCCAGCATCATGGGAACATGTGTCATGGGACAGAGAACAGGAAAGCAGGTCAAGCAGGTAAAGAGGGGACAGCTCAGGAGCATGGGGCCATATAGGCTGTGGAAGGACCTTGGATTTTATTCTAAAGAAGACAGGAGGCTTGGGAGGGTTTCAAGCAGAAGACAGCATCATAAGGCTCTGACCTGCATTTTAACAGGATTACTCTGAATAAGCCTTTTTCACTTTTTCTTTCTTTCTTTATTTTAAAGAGTATAATGATTTTTTTGGTATTAATATTATTTTTTATAGAACACTTACTGTTATCATCTTCTAGTATATATAAATATATTGTATGATTTTGAAATGACATATCAGTCCTTCACATAACAGTAAACATACCAATACTTTATTACTGATATAAAAACATTCAGGATTCTGATGAATTTATGCAACATAAAAATTTTTTTAACAAATAATTTACTATTTATATATGGTTATAGTATATCAGATTAAATGGATCACTCTTAAGTTTCCCTGATATGGTCATCCAAAAATCATTTACAAAAATTAACCAAATAAAACATTTCACTTTATTATAGTGAAATAAATTATTGTGACATTGTGCATATGCCTAATCAAATAAAAATGTTGATTTCTCTCTAGTCACAAGTTTCTTTTTTTTCTTTTTAGTGAAAAGAAAAAGAATTGTTTATTTAATAGTTATATAGATTTAGATTATTTTAAAATATGAAATGTTTCACAAATTTGTGTGTCATCCTTCTGCAGGGGCCATGCTAATCTTTGTATCATTCCAATTTTAGTATATGTGCTGCTGAAGCCAGCACCAGTCACAAGTTTCTTAATGAAATATGTGAACATGTGAATTTACCCACTTAAATTGTACAATTTGATAGTTTTTGGTATAGTCACAGAATTGTCTTGACTAATTTTAATACTATCCAAGTTCACCATTAGTACTCTTCACTACTTGCAGCTCACCCAGCTGCTTTCCTCAATCCAAATTCTCCAAACCTGTTCCAACTGTGTTCTTTCTCCTGTGAAGGGTTCAATTGCTAACATCATCCACACTTTTCAATCAAGACAGCAAACCCAGGTTAAATACGTCTTATGTTTCTCCTCTTCCTCAGTGTGAAAAATCCAGTTGCTTCTACCATTGAAATGTCTTTCAAATCTCTCCCCTCCAAGGCTCTGTGGTTCTACTCGGATTGTTACAGAGGCCTCCCAAATGATTTTCCACCAGCTCATCCTCCCCGATAATAATCCATCCTTGTCCTCTTCACCTTGCTGAACTCAAATCTGATCATTTTTTTCTTATATCTCAAAACTGTTTTTATCTTCCAGTGGTTGGGTAATTCTCTTGCTGATTACCCAGATCATTCACCTCTGGCCTCAATCTATACTTCTGGTCTCATTTCTACCCCCTCTCTTGTCACACATCCTAAAAACCCCAGCAACAGCATTCCACATCACCAGACACAGTATATTTATGCACATGGGCACTTTTGCAAGTATTTTTATCATAATTGTTCTCTTTTTCTCTGCTCTGCCTGAAGGACATCTTCACACACCAAACATGATTTCAGCTTGTCTGAATACCCAAGATTGTGTTTCTAGAACCTCCGAGCTGCCACTGTACTATGTAAAAACTTTTCAACATGGATATTATGTTAAGAAATGTATCTTTCAATTGCTAGGGAACACATTTCAACTCCAGGGACTGTCCTGTCTAACTCAGTCCCTTGCTCAGTTCACAGCTCGCAATGGGATTCAATATAAAATGCTGAGTGAAGGAAAGCTAGTATCTACTCCAAGTATATCTTCATTGCAAATGATGTCACATGTTTCAGGAACTACCTCTTTGGTACTGATCTTGTTTGGGATTTTTAACTCTACGCTGATTTCTCTCCTTTCTCATTTCCTCAGTATTTAAGAACAGTCTTCCCACTAAGTAGAAAGCAAGACTTCTAGTCTATTTTTGAGACTAAGATAGTTTAGAAATAGATGGGCAGGGGAAGAAATGTGCCCCTTCTTTTGGCCCCAAAGCCCCTAGAGTCCTGTTATCTTTCCAGCCCAAGAGGTCAGTGAGAAGGGGGAGGGGAGAAAAAAGTTGGAAGGTAAGACTAAAGGTGAGAGAACTTTTAATAAATTTATTGAAGGTTTGAAAAGAGTAAAGATGAAGAGAGAATAATCATATACTGTGAATGCGAATTACATTTTAAGCATAATTATATTTAAAAAACGCTTTCCTCAGTAAATGTTTATACTATAACAACCAGGTGGTATATTCTGCTTTTTAAAACTTACAGTCTTTACATTTAAACTGGCTTTATGAGAAGCTAATGAGGAGTTATTTAAATTTTTTTATCCTCACCCAAGAATATTTTTTCATTGCTTTTTAGAAAGAGAAGGGAGAGAGAGAAACAGAAATGAGAGAGAGACGCATCGATTGGCTGCCTCCTCTATGGGCCAGACTGGAAATCAAACTCACAACCCAGGCATGTGCCCCAACCAGGATTTGAACCCTCAACCCCTCAGTTAGGGGACAATGCTCCAGCCAACAAAATTACTCCAGCCAGGGCAAGTTATTTGAATTTTAATGATCCAGATATCCAACAGAAGATTGTAGTTGATATAGATTAGGATGCCTGCTTACGCTTCTCAGGGGACATCCACTCACACAATCCCTTAGACTCCAGGTGTTTCATTCATTCATTCATTTATTTATTTATTTATTTATTTATTTATTTATTTATTTATTATTACATGACCCTGCCTTAATTCTTTTCTTACTCTGCCCTTGAATTGACAAGGACCCCACGATCAATCAACCCATAACCTCTGGATAAAAAAAGTAAGCTGGGTCAATCAGACCTTCTGTCTTATGAAGTAAGCCTTGCTAAAGGAAATTGCCAGTAATTACTCAGAGACTAATTGAATGGGGTAGTCATCATGGGTCCCACTCAAACCAAAGTAATAAAAAAAAAAAAAAACAGTATATTTGGGGGAAAGCACAGTGAGTCTAAAAGGAGCAGAAACAAATATATGAAGATTGAAGAGTAGGAAAGAGGAATTGCTTCAGGTCCAACTGGTGCACCCTGTGTACATCCTTATAATAATCCACTCCAATCCTCTTTTTTAAAGTAGATCTGTCTTTTTAATAAAAAAAGCCTTCCTGAAATATAACTATTCTGGTAAGTTTTCTACAATTTTTACTTTAACAAAGTAAACTCAGAACATTTTTTCCAAATCTAATCTCCTTTGAAAAAATATCTTTGTGTATTCATTGGCTCAGCTCAACACCTACTTGGTGGTCTCCTATTAGCCATCAAATTCTGTGCTAGTCAGTGGGCACATGTCTTTTAATTTTGAGCATGCTGATGTGTTATTAAATTAAAATACGTTTTTTTTAAAAATATATATTCCAGTCCCAGTTGCAAACCTGTCACTGTCTTTTCCCATGAGGGCAGTCACAAGCATTTTACTTTTTGGCCTGCAAAGGCAGAGCCTGATATTACCATGTGTCTGAGGGCAGCCATCATAAGTCAGCCCAGCAGAGCCTTCTCAGGGTGCATAGACACTGCTCCTGGTCAGGGTCCCCACTGCTCTTCAGGATGTTGGGTCACCTTGAATAGTGGGCTAAGAAATGGCCACCTAAAGATATCAGGTCCTAACCCTGGAATCTGAACATATTATTACCTTATAAAGAAAGAAGGTCTTTGCCGATATGACTAAGTTAAGGAAGCTGACATGGGGAGATTATCATAAATTATCCAAATAGCCTTAAATTCAATCGCAAATGGCTTTCTAAGAGAGAGGCAGAGGGGGATGACACACTCAGCATAGGAGGAGGCAACATGATGGTAAGGACAAGATCAGAGTGATGCATCAAAAGCCAAGTAACAATGGCAGCAACAAGAAGCTGGAAGAAGTAAGGAAGAATTTTCCCCTGAAAACTCTGAAGAAAACAAGCCCCTGCCAACATTTTGATTTTGGCCCAAAGAAACTGATTTTGGACTTCCAGACTCCAAAACTGTGAAATAATTAATTCCTATTGTAATCCATCAAAATGGTGGTAACTTATTATAGAGCAAGGAGATTACCTTTCTTCAGAAATCAGAAAAGGGAAACTTCAGTTATGTGCAGAGACTGAGAGAGGCTGCTAATGAAGACTTTCTTAGATAAGCATAGCGAATAAAGAATTTCCTCAGCTGGGGTCCTCTGGACATCACAGATTGTCCCAACATGAGCTCCTACCACTATCAATGACTGCAGATAGCCTCCTAAATTTCCTTGAAGAATCATGACAGGTTTGGGGCATCCTTGTTTCTGCAAGGACTTGAATCAGTTTAGATCCACCGAGATCCTTCTGGACTGATGCTCTCTGTTAAGTGCTTAACAAACTTGAATTATGATCTGGGAGGCTGTGCTGTGAATAATCTCTCCAAGAAAAGGCAGGTGTGTGTGAGGTATCATTTCTGCATGAGGTGACATCTGCTGGCTGACACTGTGGCTTTGAAGTGGTGATATTTGGAAGTCTCTTGCACAGTATATGTAAATCTGAATTTGGGGGTCTCTAGAGCAATGTTTATTAGAAATGATGCTATCATACATAACTGTCTTGTTCCTGAATGCTAACACTTGATCATTGGTATAATACTTTTCGTAAATTGTTAGTGTGTATTCTATTCTATTTCTAATTTGATAAAAAATTAACACTATTTTTTATCATAAACAGGTTTTGAATTTTATCAAATATTATTTCTGAATCTGTTGAGATTATTTATTTTTACTCTCTTAATCCATTAATGTACTGAGTTATTTAAGAAGATTTTGTAATGTTAAACCAACTTTGAATTCCTGAAATTTAGCACTTTGATATTATCAATTATACTTTCATATATATATTGTTTGGATTAATTTGGCCAATAGATATTTTTGAGTCTATGTATATGAGTTGGCTTATAATTTCATTTCTCTTTATTGTTCTTGCATAATTTTATCATCAAGATAATTTTGGTATTATGAAATGAGTTTTAGAGTGCTTTCTATTTTTTTCTCTTGTCTGGACAATTTGATATAAAACTGAAATAGTCCACAAAACAACCAAATTTGAAATTTTCTTTATGGAAAGACTGTTAATACTGATTCAATTTCTTTAAATATTATAGGGCTGTTTATGGTGCATATTTCTCTTTTAGACAATTTTGTTTAATAATCTTTTCTACAATGTAGTTATTTTATCTAAGTGTTAACTTTGATAAGTATAAAGTCATGCATATTATTCTCTTACATTTTTGATCTCTGATCTGTTGCATCTGTGCTGCATCTCCTTTTTTTCTCACTGTTGAAATATTTGTGTGTGTATCCCATTTCTTTTTCTCTTGATCAGTTTCAGAAGAGATTTTTGTCTATTTTATTATAGTGTTTTCAAAAACCAATTTTTGGCTATGTTGATCTTCATTATGATACAGTTGCTCTCTTCTTCAGTTACTGCTTTTATTTTATCATCTCATTATTTTTATTTTCTTTGGAACAATTCTTTTTGTTTTTCTCTAATGTCTCAACTTTGACAACTAGTTTATTAAATTTCAACTTTTCTTCTTTTCTAAGGTAACAATTTAAGGCTATAAATTTCTTCTTAAGTACTATTTAAGCTATGTCCTACAATTTTTGATACATGTATTTTTTTTCATTTCTACATATATTCTATTTCTAATTCCCCTTATCATACATTACTTAAATTAATTAGTTAAGAATATAATTTAAATTTTTTAAATATGCTTCTAAAGTTTTTAAAGTTTTGTCCTCCTTTTGTTAGAGACATACACCACAGATATGATGCTGAACATTTATAAATTTTCCATGTATGTTTAAGAAATACATGTACTTGTAAAGCTTTCTAATTGTATTAATTAAATAAAACGTATTTTCTTCTAACTTGTAGCCTAAGAATATTTACTGCTTTAAGTGATAAGAGGCCATGTCATTTATAATTTATTTTCACAGATGATTTTTAAGTCTTGAGAAACTTAAATGCTATTGAAACTAATCCCTTTGAAAATGGTTACATCATACTGTTAACCTCTAATGTTTTTTACTTGTTTAATCAGAATTTTATTCATCAAATCAGTAAGATTTTCTTCCTCAAAGATATATTAGATATATTAAGGATTTTTAGAGACAAAATAATTACAGAATGAACTATGAGAGTCTAATTTCTGATAGCATGTAAATGAATTTCAGAATCAATTTTGCTCTTTACATCTTCAGTCTGATTTAGAACTTATTTCTTTTAATCTGGTGGATTTATTTCTTACTGCAATCCCCCTGTTTTAAAAGATATTCTTGTTGCCAAGGAATGCTAATATTTCATTTATAAAGTGTATCTGAACTCACATTGCATTTTAGTCTGGATCATTTAGTATTATTCCTTATTTGGTATGCATTGGTCTTATCTGCTTAAATAAATAAATGTATGTTATTTGAGATTAGGTGATGTCTTTTATACATATTTATATATACACTCCAATATTCAGTATGTTGTAGGCAGGTAATGTAGAAAGTTAAAACATTTTTTAAATTGATGGTTTACAAAAGGTTTTTTTTTTTTTTTGCTATGTCTTTTTTCAATTTCATAAATTTCAGGGTCTCAAAAAATGGCATCTACTTCAAAAGTGACAAGAAAACATTTTAAAATTCATAAGTCTTTTCTCAATGTCTATTACTGCAGCATTACATTTCTTTTGCTCTATGGTAGAATTTAAGAAAAAGATAGTACATGCATAGATATATTATAATAACAGTTAACATTTGAAAGCATTTTTAACTTACAAAGTATTTCTTTATTTTTTTATTCATTTAGTTGAAAGAAAAATCCCATGACTATTAACCTTTGTGATACTTGAGTAATAATTCAGAGAGGTTTAAGAGACTAGATTAAGAACAAAGATATATCACTAAGATTTCTTCGTGCTCCAAGCTGTTTGTTACAGAGTGAATACAAGCACGTAAAAGTCTGACCAGACAAATACTTTCATGGAACAAGTGTTAATAAGAATACAAAAGCAAATAAAAAACAAAACTGAATTTATTACACTTGCTGGGCAAGAAAAAGCTGCATTTAGGGACACAGCCTCGCCAGTATATGAGTTGATCATTTACTTGTATATCATGTTGGGTAAATGAACAGGGTTTGACTAGTTTTAAAAGAAGTGAGAAGATTATGACTGGCTCTACCAGAAAAAAAAAAAAAAAAAAAAAAGAGAGAGAGAGAGAGAGAATTCAATTGCTCCCGGGCTAAAATAAGACTGTGTTACCACGCTCGGCATTCTGATTTATCCCAGAGCACAGCTTGTTTATTCTGCCCTTGTAGTTGCTGATATGATTTTAACCACAAAGTTCTCAAGGCCTATGATTTTAAAGTATGAGTCCTTTCAATACCATGTCCTTGATGCTGACATAATTGAACAGAACAAAGTTTATTATTGTGCTACCCTTACAGCTTACTTACCCAGAGAAGCTTTGACAGAGTTATACAGTGTACATAAGTGCCTACACACAATCTTGCCATCAAGTGCAGCAACTTTATCAAATATTAAGGAACCACTGAGTATGCCATTAAAAAAATGGATATCAAGAAACAACAACCTACAAAATCAGATAATTTTTGTTTCTTCATTTGTAAATGAGAAGAATTGATATGTACAAACAGTGCTTGTATCTATTATTCTTTGATTTAATCTAACAATTTTAGATCTTCATGATGGTAGAGTTATAATAATAAGCTATTTAGAAAACTTTATACAACTGTGTCTAAATTCTGAATATGGTGGGCCCCATAATGGAGGTCAATCTGCCCACTTAGAGGTCATTCATCATTTCCGTTTTCTAGGGACAATTCAAAAATGTAGTGTTCTTAACAGACCTTTTCCAAGCTGAACCCGAGCTGTAGTTCAGGGAACCACAGAAGCTCCAGAATCACATTGAACTACACAATGGTTCCTGGGAAACGTTTGTCAGTTCAAGTTGACATCTTCAGAACATGTTTACAGTATCCCTGTTATAGATCAGATTTAGGGCATGTATTTCAATTTCAAATTTTCACCAGACTTTATAAATGACTCTTTAGGTTTGAAATATTATTTGGCTAGATGGTAGTCAAACTGTGTTGTTGGCATCCATTTAAAAAATTGCATCAACTTTAAATTCATCAAATTCAAGACTTGTGAGAAGTAACTCTGGACAGGAATTTAAAATTGAACCTCACTACAACATACACAGTTTATAAAAGGAAGTCTTGTGACTAACTTACTTTGTAATTATCAAATATAAGTGGGTTTAGAAATGGCATTCAGATATAAAAAGAGATTAAATGTTAAGAATGTAGAATAACTCAGGGAGTTCTTTCTTCTTTAAGTAAAAATATTGATTTGGATATCAGCATAATAATCATATAAATGAAATTAAGTAGTGTAATAAAATACTTCAATTTCACACAAGAGGTTTCTTCTGAATTTAATGATGTATCACAGACCACTAAAAATATTTTCATAAATGGATTCTTCTTAGTTAAGTACAGTGTATCAACATTTGTACTAAGAAATACCTTGAAAATATTTTTTGTGTTATTTCAGTGTAACTCTATATCTCTCAACTGATTCTTTTTACTAAACCTTTGAAATGAAAACAAGAGAGGAATAGTTGTTTAACCTACTGATATTTCTAGTGAATAGCAATTATTAGCATAATGAGGAAACATAAACTTTGTAGCAAATTAGGTTATTATCTATTCTATCTAATCAAAAGATCCAAATTATTATTTTTTCAAATGGCATGATTTGAGACAAGACAATTTGTCACTTCTATAAGTGAAAATTTATGAGTTTGATTCAATGAGATTTTGGAGACTTCAGCTTAGAGTAAGAGATTTCTGATTTGAAAACTTCCCAAGTTCAACTTTGCCTGACTTGCTTCCTTGTGGTGAGAAAGTTATTACTAGATGAATTTCTCAGGATGTAGGGTAGATGATATTCCCTCAGAACCTTCCAATCTTAAATTGAAAGTCCAAGTTGGGGTGGGGGTGTGGCCGGGGGTGTATGTTTGGAGGGGAGTGATTTTGAATACAGAGAAACTTCCACAGTAGCTACCCGTTCTGCTTGGTGACAAGATTTAGGTGTCTCTCCCACCTTGAACTGAAAGTTTCTTGCCTCTCTATCATTGTGGGCTTAAGAATCAGCCTTGTTTTCTGAAGAGTGGGTAGGGGCACATCTTTCTTGTTCATAAGGTGGATGAGAGAGGAATAGGGAAAAATCCAATGTCCTTCTCTCCTGACCTAGTAAGGAGGAAGCATGGTGATTACCTCTAAAATATTTATAAGAAAGAGACTCATAGGCACTGAGGAAAATTTATAATAACAAAATAATTTAGCAACTAAATAATTTAGCCTTGGGGTGAAGTTCTTCAGAGGAGGAACCAAAGTACAAGTAGAGGGAAAAGATAGCATATGCTCCTTATAAACTAAATTCTAACTCTAAATGATAATTTCACTTTAAGTAAGAAAGTGGGAAGAATGAGAGATTCAGAGAATCTGGGAGAACAATTTGAATCAAGTTTTAAATTTATGTGCCCTCCTTATTTTACTAACATTTCTCTCAAATGGAATGAAACATCTTTGATTATTTTCTCCAGAATTAAGTACTTTTCTAAATGATAGATGAAAGAGAGTTGCTAAGGTCTGGGCTCCATCAGCTGGAGATCTAGGAAAGTGGGTGTTTCCCTTTGTTTTGAAGTTTTAATAAATAACTGTCCTTCATTTCTGAGTTTGTAGTACATGCAGAGAAGTGCAAAACATTATAGTAAGAGTCCTCCCAGTAATCCTTCTATCTCAGTGGAAAATAGGAAGTTAGAAATTTATGAGGAGAAAAGGAAAGATTTAAGCTCTCTCCAGTAACTTAGTTACTGCTTTTACAGACAGGGTTTTAAGAAGATATTTGTTAAAAGGAGTCCAGTAAAGGGCCAGTCTGGAACATTTTTCATCGTTCCAAAATAGGTAAAGTGGTTAACTTTCTTCTCTGTGTTAAAAATTGCATCAGTGAATAGTACCAAACACTTGCAGAGTAGACATTTCTGACTCACTAGAAGGTATTATGAACCCAAGGTGGACCCCAGCTGAGCCAGAGTTCCTTTCTGTGTCTACTCCATACCCAGCACTTACGGTTCCCGGGGAAATTCAATGCCACCAGAATTCCCCCAGGTTCCTACTGGGAAAACTGTTCAACTGGATTGACTGGTACAAAACCAGAGTTCAAAAATGCTCAGTGAGCCGGGTCACTGGATACTCCAAAAGTTGTGCCATGGGATTGATGGTATTTGTAGAAATCTGAGCAGGCCAGGACTATTGCTATAGCAGTGACGTTAGGATTGTACCCTAGCATGGTAAAGGGACACTTTCAAGATCTCAGAATGCACAAAGTATCTCTCTGTTTTTCCAGAGATATGACACTTTCAACATGTTTCTAGATGGGAAAGGAATCCAGGTTGAAGTATTTATGACAAAGAAGGTGTTTTAGGAGAGCCTGTTGTGCTGTGCCAGGAACTATGATGAACCGATGGTTTACTTTTTGGGGCCAGATCTTCTGAAAAGTTTAATGAAATCCATGAACCCTCTTCAAAGACAAGTGCCCTGGTATTCAACCACCTTAAAAGGATTGACAGTTTCTTAGTCCATTTGGGGTGCTGTAACAAAAATATCATAGACTAGGAGGTTTATAGACAACAGAAATTTATTTCTCACAGTTGCGGGAACTGAACATTTTATACCAAGTTTCCAGCATAGAGGCATTCTGCTGAGAACCCTCTTCTTGTTCACAGCTGGTGCCTTTCTGCTGTGTCCCCACATGATGGAAGAGAGAAGGGATCTTCATGGGATCTTTCCTACGACAACATTAATCCCATTCATGAGGACTCCACCCTCATGATCAAATAATCTCTAAAGGTCCCGCCTTCTAAGTCATCACATTGAGGGTTAGTATTTCAACACAGGAATTCTAAGGGTACATAAACATTCAGACTATAGCACAAAAAGTACTTGATTCCTAACCATACTCTACCGTGTAAGAGCTGGAAGGGTCTGCCAAGGTTGGTTAATCTATTTCTATGGGAGAGGAGACAGAGCCCACGTTGACTGGCACAGAAATAGTCCTGCAAGGAATATGAAAGGAAGTATGGGCATAAAAGCAGAGGCAATGAGGTGCCTTTGTGTTTTTGAGTTGTGGACCGACAGAATAAAAACACTTTTGTGGGGAGCAGACACAAGAGCAGGATTTTGAACCCAGATTATGCCTTTTCCCCTCATCTCCTTGTTTGGTTCCTGATTTCACAAAGCCCCATTCACAGGGCCCATAGGTTACAATGGAAGGTTGGCAGCACACACTTTGTCACCTTCTTATGCCTCTCTCAGGCACGTATTACTAATCCATCGCGATACTCTTTCCCACAGAGGGCACTTATATCTTCACCTTCCTGACCAGCTAGTGCTCCAGAAAGACCTTTGTAGAATTTAGATGTATGATGCAGGACAAAACCTGCTTGCTTTCCTTGGATTAGACAACAAAAATTATATAGTCTCAACCTCCCAATTCTTGATATAGGACACACCTGACTACAGTTTTCCCAAGGACAGTATTAAAAGCTGAATCTATCCTGATGTTCCCTTTCATCTGAAAAAAAAATTCATCTGTTTCTGTGTTTCCTGTCATTCCACCCCTAGAGAGACAGAGTGAGCCGTCTGGTGATTTTAGAAGGAAATCTGAGCATGTTAGTCCAGCCATGTTCACTTAGGGCTGTTGTTTATAAGGAATAAACATTCTCCTTGACTGTCCCTCCAGAGGTAGGCTCTGTGCAGGGAGTAGGACAGGGGAGGCATGAAGGGACTGGCTTATCCTGGTTCCAACTGTTCTCAGTCCCAAACTTTCCTGGATGAATTCTTAGGTTCAGTACTAAGAACTCCATTTACCTGAGGATATGAGTCACATTCTCCAATCATGCCCGCACCTTCATCTGCCTATTCCATTGTCTTATTTCTCAACTGTTTAGAATTTTGGTAGAAATCAGGGTGATGCTGATTATTTTGCCATCTCAAAAACTCCAACAAGGCAGGGAGTGTGGAACTGTAGAGAGCAGCACAAGTTATTCAGGGTTCAATCCCACTAATAAATAAACTAACTGAATTGTAAAATTACAGATCCTAGAGCTGGACAGGTCCCTCTAATAATATCTGTGCAGGGTACTGTTATTTAAGGCTTAGACCAATAATGACACTTTTTCCTGGGCATAATAGATTGTCATCTGTTACTGGAAATCAAGACTTCTGATTTGAGGTATGTTTACATGCCTCTTGGTCCAGGTGTTTAATGATCCGAGCAGCGACCTCCACTCGCTGGTGCCGACAGTCTCTGACTGCCCAGGCCTCAGGATCTTAAAGACATCCTGTGACTTAAAAAGAATCTTGCTGAGTACTCCATCTTCCCTGATGTTGATAAGGAAATCAAACAAAACTAAGCACAAATGGTGTTTAACCTTGATTGCTTTATGTTAGTATTTAAGGAACAGTGCATCCATTCCATAGCCTTAAAAGAATAGACAATTGGATTTCTGTTTTTGAACTTATAGAGGATATATAGACTTGTTTATCAGGAAGCTTTCTCTTCAGTTAATCCTTTAAGCTTCCTCTGTTGTAAGTTTCAAGTACATTGTAATCATTCCTGGAATGTGTCTGTGAGCTCATTCCTGGACCCTCCCTGTTGATTAGCATATCTGCAAAATCCAGTGAAAGGAAGGTGCTTGCACTGCTCAGTGCTGATCCTGCCTGAGCAAGCGGCAGCCCTCTGACCATCCCACATTCTGTCTGCTGGAATTACGTCTGCGCCCTCGACCAGTAAGTACTGCAACAATCATCATAGTCCTAAGACTCTAGCCACATTTTACCTTCCTATTCCCAACAATAACTGCCTATCAGTCCTAGTGCTCCACGTAGCAACTGGGGTCTTGCTGCCCACCACCACCATTGCACAACATTCCAGAGGCAAAACATTGGTGATAAATGAAAGGAGTCTTTATTCAAAAGGTTCACAATTTTGGAATAACAGCTTTTCACACAAATTAGTCAGTTAGGCCTATCAATTAAGGTTAAACTCTTTAATACCCGAGTTCTCCTATCATTCCCCCATTAGGTTTTTTTAAAGTATATTTTATTGATTATATTGTTACGGTTGTCCCAGTTTTTTTTCCCTTTGCTCCCCTCCCAGTAGCTCTCTTCCCTCCAGCAATCCCACCCCCCTTAGTTCATGTCCATGGGCTGTCCATATAAGTTCTCTGGCTTCATGGTTTCTTATATTATTCTTTTATTCTTACCTTCCCCCTGTCTATTTTGTACCAGCCAATTATGCTTCTTAATCTCTGCATCATTTCCCCCATTTCTCCCCCTTCCACCTCCCAGCTGATAACCCTCCAAATGATCCCCATACCTATGATTCTGTTCCTGTTCTGGTTTGCTTAGTTGGATTTTGTTTTTATTTTTTAGATTCACCTATTGATAGTTGTGAGTTTGTCATCATTTTAATGTTCATAATTTTGATCTTCTTTTTCTTAACCCCTTGTTAGTTTTTAGTTATTTCTATAAGATTAGTTTACAAACTAAAACAACATACGATACAAAAGCTACACAATTTTGAAAGAATGGCAGGCTTCTGCCTCAGAGCTCATCCCCTCTAGAACACTCAAAGAATAAACCTGCCACCCCCTGCCAGGCCAGCTCAACTGTAGGCTGTGCCTGGAGTTTCTTTCCATCCAAACCACTGTCCTTTGGGAAATGCAAGCAGCTGCAACACAATCAGCCAGGCGTCCTCCAGGAGGAACAGAGCTCACCCCCACCTGCCAAGAGCCCTTCTTTTATTTCAAATCTTCCTGCCCATAATTCCATGCTCTCTGGAGGCATTCTGCTTCTCAGCCAATCCCATCCTAGACTGTTTACCATTGCCTGGGCAACCTCCTCCTATAGTCCCTCCCTGCTTCTCCCCAGTGATCTGATCAGATCTCTCTGTATCACTAGAATAGTTATTTGTGAACTCAGAATGAAGACTAATAAATTTGATAAAATAAAAATTACATATTTAAGTTGTCAACATATCAAACCTATTTATTTCATTAGTTTAATGAACAAATTCAAATATTCTTCAGTAATTTCAGAAATACCTGAAGTACAATATTTCAAAAGAACAACTTTATTTTTATTTCTTAGGGAAGCCTGCTGAAGAACACCTAATTCTGGTTTTTACTTTCCCTGCTGCAAAAATAGGTTGAGACCAAAATAGAAAAATTGGTAAATTATACATATATTTTTATCTTGATTTATTTTTATGTAATGACATTCCATAGCACAAACATTGTAAAGCTGCTTTTCTGAAATACTTAGAAATTTTTTTATAATGCCAAAACACATTAATTTTTTTTGAATTTTAAAGTTTAGATAATTTTATGTTTCTCTTCTTCTTCTTCTCTCTCTCTCTCTTTTTCTTTTCTTTTTTTTTTTGAATAAGTGAATTATCTGTTCTCATGTAACTGAAGATCATGGCTTAAAAATATTATAATTATGAAAGCCATATATTTCAGGGAAAATAGCAGTTTTCATAAGAATTAATATATCCTTCAATCTTATACCTAATTAAGAACTTAAAAAGGGTAATCTCACAGATCACACTTAATTAGAGTGCCTGTGCTTTTCTTTTCTGCAAACAAAAGAGCATTGAGCTGAAAGGGGACAAGCTCTCACAATAAAGTCTCAAAGAGTTCTAATTCTAGCTAGTGTCTGAGATGAATGCTCCTACGTATTGCATGTTACACTGATAGTAGACTGGGCATGTTAAAAAGCCTTCCTTTTAAGTTAAGTGGGAAATACAAAGCCTGTATTTTTCCAAAACTTTGGGTTAGAATTTGACATACCATATTGATTGTGCTGTGTAACTCTCTCATGAATCCTCTGTTCAGTGCTGTACACCCACTCTGGAGAATATGCAGGACAGAACCAAAGACTTTGTCTCCCCACCATTCTAGACCCATTTCATCACTTACAGATGCTCTTCTCAAATACTGAATATGACAGTGACCTTGCTAGGCTTGCAGCATTTCAAACACTACAGATTTTCCATGAGAATGAAATTCAGCTATTTTTTTTTCTGTAAGAACAAAAATAATTGAAAATTATTGAGCAACTTATGTATATGAAACTATGTGAGTCCTACAGAGAGTACTATATATCCTTGTCTTCCTTCTACGCATAAGCACATATTGAGAGTCAAGAAAGGACTGATTATGTTGGAGGAGACACAAAGTCCATATTTTTATACCTGGACAGTCAGAGTGTATTGAGAAACTTCTCAGGCAATGGACTAGAGTTTCCATAGTCTTAAGCTCATCAGAGCTGTCAGTACTGTCTGCACCATCAGCTCTGTGCCACCAGGACTTTGTCTCCTCTCTGGTGCCCCCCCCCATCTGATCCTGGGAGCAGGTAGGCAGGGGACTGTCTCCAGAATACATTCTCTGCAAGTGGTACATTTTAAGCAGTTCTTTGCAGTGATTTGTTGATATGATGGTTAAAAGACTATGATGAAAAAATAACATTAGAGGAATAGAAATAACACTGTGAGTAAGATGGTAAGACACATGCAGAAGCTTGGCCAGCTTTCTGCCTTATGTCTGGCTGGCATCATGGTGTGTTAAAAGTTTCCTTCCTCTGCCTGGGAATCTGGAAATACACTCATTTCCCTATACAATTTTCTTGTTTTTACAGGAATTTTTAAAATTTTAATTGAACTTATTGGGGTATGTGTTTCATGTATACAACTCCATAAAATATCATCTGCACACTGCATCATGCATCCATCACCCCAAACAAAGTCTCTTTCTGTTCCCATTTTCCCCCTATTTGCCAACCTCCACCTACTCTCCACTCCCTGTCCCTCTATCACCACACTGTTGTCTGTGTCTATATGTTTGTTACACACACACACACACACATGCACATATACATGAGGTCTGTCTGGAAAATGTCCAGCTATTATTAATATTACAAGAATGGTTTGTGTCACATTGATGTAACCTGGCAACCAAGGAGAGTGGACTGGAATGCACATGCATGAACAATGACAACTTCACTGTACTAGTCAATGGGGGCAGTAGACGCTGTTGAGTGAGCATGTGTACTATGTGGCCATCACATTCAAAATGACTGAATGAGCAGAACAACAAATATACATCAAATTTTGTGTTAAGCTTGAACATACCTCCACAGAAACTATTCAGATGATTCAGAAGGCTTTCAGGGACAATGCATTGAGTGCAGAACAAATAAAAGTGTGCACAGATGCTTCAAAGATGGTTGAGCATCTGATGACAGTGATTCACATTCTGGAAAGGCCTGCAACAAGCAAAACACCTGAGAATGTTGAACATGTACGGGCTGCAATCAACAAGGATTGGTGACTGATAATGCAAGAACTAGAAGCTGATATGGAGATTCCAAAAACTACTGTGTCTGAGATTTTGACGCAGGACCTTGGCATAAAAAGTGTCCTGGCAAAATTTGTTTTGTGGCTTCTGCTTTCAGAGCAAAAGGAACATCATGCTGCAGTTGCTAATGACTTGATTCAAACCACTACTAATGAACCAGATTTCTTCAAGAAGGTCAAAACCAGAGATGAATCAGGGGTCTACGGGTATGATCCAGATGAAGGCCCTGTCATCCCAATGGAAGATACTTGGTCCTCAGTACCCGAAATCTGCCTGGCAAAGTTGCAGCAAGGTCAAGACTACGTTAACTGTTTTTTGATTGGGAAGGTGTTGTCTATCATGAGTAAGTCTCTCTAGGCCAAACAATTAATGAGTACTACCTCAATGATCTTCATAAGTTGAGGGATGTAATATGATGAAAACAGCCACAGCTATGGGCAACTGGTTATTGGCCGCCCCATCATGACAACGTACCCACCTCTCGTGCAGAGGTTTTTGGTGAAACATCAAGTCACCCACAGGTGACTCAGGCCTGCTACAGCCCTGATCTGGCTCCCTGCAACTTCTGGCTTTTTCCAAAACTAAAATCACCTTTGAAAGGGAAGAGATTTCAAACTATTGATGAGATTCAGGAAAGTACTATGAGGCAGCTGATGGTGATTCCAACAAAGGATTTTGCAGAATGTTTTGAGCAGTGGAAGAGATGCTAGAAGAACTGTGTGAGGTCCCAAAGGGCCTACTTTGAAGGGGACTGAGTTGTCATTGTTTTATGTACAATGTTTCTTGTATCTTGTTCAATAAATGTCTCCATTTTTCATATTACATGACTGGATACTTTCTGGACAGACCATAATTTGTTTATCCATCCAACTGTTATTGAACAGTTTTGAACTGTTATGAATAAGCTGCTGAGCTTTCATCCAAATCTTCATGGGAATATACATTTTCATTTCTTTGGGTAAATTTTTATGAATTAAATTACTGAGTCATGATGAATGTATGTTAAACTTTCTAAGAAACTGCCAAACTGTTTCCAAAAGCATTTGTACTATTACCTGTAAAGGGGGTCTTGCCTCTTTCTAATAGAAATTAAGAGAAGAGGCAAAACATGCTGAAAACAAAATGGAGGAAAAGGATAAAGGAAGGGAGCTTGATGCATCGGGGGAGCACACTAATAAATAATATGACTCTGAACTGCTACAGAGGCCTGGCTTATATGGGGCTTGGTTTTTTACACAGGTGCAAGATAGATTTCTCTGTTTTTTCCCATTAATCTATATGTCTATTCTTCTAATAATGCACTGTCTTGATTATTGTACCTTTACAATAAGTCTTGAAATCAGGAAGGTATGTCTCACAATTTTGTTCTTTTCATATTTGTTTTGCCCTTTCCAGGTCTTCTGCACTTCTATATACATTTCAGAATTAGCTTTTCAATTTTTATGACAAAGCCTGCTGGGATTTTGATTGAGATTTTACTGAATCCATAAATCAGTGCTGTCCAATGAAAATATAATGTGAACCACAAGTAATTTTACTTGCAGTTTTTTTTTTTCTTTTTAAATAGACTTACTACACTGATAATATTACAGACTGAGTATAATGGAGAGAATTTGGACAGGCAGCATAGCTTGTTAGAAAGAGCATGGGTTTGCTGATAAAATGTCTAAGTATTAAATCCTGGCTGAATTCTGAGACATTTGGCAAGTTATTTAATCAGTCTAGGCTTTGGTTTATTTATCTGCAAAATGGGAATGATAATTCAGTTTTATTTTTGAATGAGATAATGTATCACGAAGTAAATCATTAAAATTAATGGAAGAAGAGAAGATCCTAACTCACTGGAATCCTTCCCATTTCATTCTTCCTGTGAAAAATAACTTGTAAGGATGGCTCTTACTTAGTGTGTACCCAGTGTGTAGTGAGCACAAGTGTTAGTTTATAATAGTTTATCATCAATATATAAGCTGAGGACTAAGTGCTCAAATAAATTATTTTTTTCTAATAACTAGAATCACCTCTGACAGGGAAGGAAAAGGGTGATCAAAATGCTGGCAGAGCAGAGAGGACTTGGTGAGAGACAGAGAGATAATGGCACAGTAATCTGTCAATGGCCCTCCGTGGATCTATACCAAACAGAGCATGAAAGCACAGCCCAAGACTGGACAGAGAAGCTCCACCATAAACCTGCTGAGGAGCTGTCCTACTACCTGCTTCTTGCTTGTTGAGTGCAGAGCATTCCAGTTGCTTCCAGCAGTTACAAGTGATCCCATTTGTCCTCAGCTAGACTGTTATTGCTCTTATCTTCTTATTCCTTTCTGGTGGGCTCAGAATAAGGGAGAGTGAGGGAGTGAATGATAAACACGATTTATCTTAGTGCTCTGCCGATGTCTGGTCAAATGTCAGCTTCTTTTGGGCTAGCTTCCAGGTAAAACAATGCTATAATAGAGAACCATAAAGTTGATAGAGTTTCTGAAAACCATGAAAAATATCATTAATCATTTGGTTAGTATCAATGATGTCTGCAAAGCATTTGACACTGTTTCTTATAATGTAAATGCAGATAAGATGGAACCACAGAGCTACAGGATTGAAAGAAATAATTCCCAGTGGCTAACATTTGTGTAAACAGAGTTGATGAGATTTTTTAAACAGGTATTCTCAAAATCTTTCATGTACTAACACATTATAAATATCTAAGAACAGCATTTCACAAACTAGTAGCATTAATATTTTATTTTCTTCTTCCACAGGTTTGATGTTTTTTAGAACCCATTTTGAGAATTCTTAGAATCCGTTAAGATTCAGTGTTCCATAGAATTCCATGTATACAATTCTGAACTCCTGTATATAAATATTCTCTATGGTGATTCTTTTGTGTTTGAATGTTATCACTGTTTCAACAAAAAGGGATAGGGGATTTCTTATCTTTTAAGAGAACTAATTCAATTCAAAGTCAGCATTAATTTTTATGTTTTCTACTTATGTACTTGATATGTACAACCTAAAAATCATGTCATTTAATAAATTTATTCCAGTTGTCTAAATAATTGTACTGGTTAATGAGTCAATGTCAATTTCAACTTTCAGGTAGATTTGATGCCTCACCAATGAGATTAGATTTCGTCGTCGTCGGCAGCCGTCCGTCTCGAGAGACGATGGTGTAGCTTCTTAAGAGTCTATCTGCACCGCCGAGAATGGCTGTGCAGTCCAACACGGGAGTGACACGGTATCTGTCTCCTCCCGTGTTGAATCGACATCTTGTGATGACGCTGGAGTGTCCTCTCCAGTGAAGCTGAAGCTACAGAGCCTGGGCAGAGTGATATGGAGGGTCTGCTGTTGCCCATGCAGCAGACCCCCCCTCTCTTCGCAGCTGAAGGATCCAAGGGAAAGATGGAGTCAATACAGCTTGGCTTCAGGTGCGCCACAGGAGTTGCCGGTGTTGACTACAATGTCAAACCGCCTTAGGGACTCCAGCTCCGGATTTTCTGTCGGGGTTTACTCCCTTAGCCTTTCCCCTGAAGAGGTATGCCACAAGGCAGCGGAGGTTTTTTGGAGTCAGAGTTTTCCTTCTCTGATGTGCCCTGACTGGAAGATCGAACCAGCGACACTTAGCTCGCAGGCCGACGCTCAATCCACTGAGCCAAACCAGCCAGGGCAAGAGATTAGATTTAGTCTTGTCATATTTAATATGTTTTGTCAATAACTTAAAGCAGAGGTTGGCAAACTTTGTCTTTACAGGGCCAAAGAGTAAATATTTTAAGCTTTGGATCATATGGTCTCTGTTGCAACTACTCAACTCTGCCACTATAGTGCTAAAGCAGCCATAAACAATAAGCAGACCAATGAGCATGACTGTGCTCCAGCGAAAGTCTTTACAAGACGGGCAGTAGGCCAGCTTTGGCCCATGAGCTGCAGTTTACCAACTCGTAACTTAAATGAAGACAAAGTATGTGGTTATTAGTCGTGCAGATAACACAAAACTGTGAGGGATACATATTACTTTTATCTAACACAGTGCCAGATATAGCACAGTGTCATTCTAACTACATGATTGAGTTTTCAAATTACCTTAAAAGGGTGGAAAGTGGGCAAACCATCCCTTCAAGATATATGCCTACTTCCCCCCTAGGTGATAGATTGGAACATAGAAAATATGAAAAGTTTTGTCATGAGAAAGGAATAACCAGACAATAAAGGAGGTCCTGAGTGAGCGACCAGTTCTGATTTGAGCCAGTCAGAAACTCTGGAAAATATGTCTTTAAAAATTTTGTTAACAGAATGTATTGGTTGAACTGAGAGAAGGTTTACAACTGGGGAAGAGTTTGAGGTTAATATAATGGGGGAGATAAGAACATTGAAAACCCAGGGGAAAAAAACATTTTCAGGGACCATGGATAGGATACTACATACCTCAGCTGTGATTATTGCATTCCCTGTCATGATGATGTATACACTAAATATTTATAATCAAATTGTGATTTGGGAAGTTGTGAGGACAGGATGTGTAGTCTGGGCAAGGATGATTTAGAGAAAAAATTTAAAATTCTTCACCTTCTGTAGTGGCAAGTCAGTAGATAATGCTTAAAACTACAAAATAAAGCAATATAAATGTGTTCAGCAGTGGAAAGCATATACTAAAAGAGTCCTTTGAAATTGTCACCTCTGGGAGGCAGGAAATGGGGAAAGGGAGCAGGGGAGCATGGTATTATTGCTTTTTTCTAACAACGCTTTGACAAAAAAACAACTTGCCTCTATGCTATTGAATAACTTTGATTAAAAAAAACTAAATTAGAAAAGATATGGCTTGAATTCAGTTGATCTCCTATTTAACTTGACTATTGCCATTTCTTTTTTCAGTGTTGCTCTCATAAAGAGTGTTCAAGATTTAGGTTGCACTAACGAGCCAACTCAGTAGGGTGCAAGTGTTCATGATCTCTGACACGTTTAGAGTATTATGCCTACTAAGTTCAAATATTTTTGATAATACTGCTATTACAAAAATGGTACAATGCACATAGCATTATAGAACAATCTAAAAACAGAGATAAGAAAGAGGAAGAAAATAAAAGCAGACCATAATAAGTGTTTGAGAAATCCTTTTAATATTTCATTAAAATCTTCTTCAGATGTTTTTCAAAAAATGGAATCATACAGATTATATCTTATTCTTTTATATTCAGCAAAAAATTATGAATATATTTTTATATCAATACATACATGTGTCATAAATAATTCAACCTAACTTTGAATATTTAATTTACTCTAAGTCGTTGTTGTTGTTTTTTTTTGCCTATCATAATCATTATTGCATTAAACATATAGTGAGCTACATTTTTGTACATCTTTAATTATTTGCTTGGGACAGTTTTCTAGAAAATAAATTGTTCACTCAGAATGTATATATGGACACGTTGAGACTAAGATGCTAAATGGGCACAATCATGAAATACCCATTCAGAAAAAAGGATACAACATGTATGTACAGTTAATGAAACTGTTAAGTTAATACAATGAAATTGCCGCTGAGGTCAGAAAATAGAACATGGCTGACACTCCAAAACATTCCCCAAACTAGCTTCATGTCCTTCCCTAAACACACTTTCTTTCTTTCTCAAGAGGTAAGCACTACCATGAATTTTCAAATAATGACTAATTCGAATAACCATTTGAAGAACAGTGGATGTCTCTTCATATAGGTAAACGACTTCTACAAAGAAAATGAATGAAGCCCTTGTTTCTGATTCTAGATGGCAGAGTGAGCTCCTGTAGAAACTACAGTCAGGTTCCGATGAAATATGAAAATAGTACTTCTAACAATTCAAGTGATCTAAGCAAGAAGCGTGTTCCTTTGGGGGTCAATAGTCCCCAGTCCTGTTAGTGTTTGTGCAAGGGCAAAGGATGGCTGGAGGGTGGAATTACAGATCAGGCTCCTCCTTTGGGGAAAGTTGGATTGCATATTACTAAGGCCCCTTTCAACTTGGAAATTCTCCCTTGTGACCTGTTCAGGTACTGAAGGTGACCTTCACGACCTGATAACAGGATGTACACAGAGCACCTATTATCCAAAGGACCGGTGAGCAGCTGTTTTCGATTTCCACTGTTGTCAGACCAAAAGGAAATAACCTTTGGTTGCAGCAGTGGAAATGTCAGAGGAGAGGAAATGTGAACAGAGTCTGACGCAGTAGAATAATTGCTAGAGATTTTTGAAAGATTGACACTTGCCTTTCTCTTTTGATTTAGGGGCACAATGCCATTCAACACATAGAGGCTATGTACCATCAACTTTCTTCTGACATTTGTGACAGCATGGGTGGTATTTGAGTACATTATGCTAAGCAAGATAAGTCAGGCAGAGAAAGACAAGTACTGTACTGTATCACTTATATGTGGAATCTAAAAACAAGTGCTGGTATTTAATAGTACAAACTTGTAACAAATTGTAAATAAGCTATGGAGATCTAATACACAGTATAATGAATATTATATTATAATGGTGTAATGTGATCAATATTGCTTCAATGGCAATCACATTACAAAATATAACTGAATCAAAATAACATGCTGTACACTTTAAATTTAAAAAATTTAACATGTTGAATTTATGAAGTAAAAAATGAATTGAAAAAAGAAGATTGATACTTATCTTTTTCCAATGACATAGGCACACCTTGCCATTTAACATGTAGAGACTGTGCATAGTCAACTTTCAAAAAAAATTTTTTTTTGTACATATTAAGAGTTAGGGCCCATGGTAACTCCTAACAATTTTGTATGAACCAAGACTCCAGTGATTAAAAATAGCCTTGTACCCTTGTGGAATGAGATTGATGGTTTAGATCAAATGTCCCTTCATTTAGAGAGGCTTGTGTCCTTTACAGATTAAGAAAGTAGAGTCTAGAAAAGTTAAATGCTTTGCTTGAAGTCCCATATTCAGTAATCTACCAGAAACGACATACCATTTTCTTCTTGTCATACAGCTTCTGTCTTCCCACTTAGGGCTGTTGACTAATATCTTGAGAATTCAGATTTTGTACAGTAATTGTTACTGAACACAAATTGCATCTCTTATGCTTCTAATAAAATTTATTTATTTATTTATTTACTTATTTATTTATTTTAGAGCTATGAGAAGGGAGGGAGAAAGAGAGGGAGAGAAACATCAATGAGTGAGAGATATGATGTGTGAGAAATACTATGTGTGAGAGATGCATCAACTGGTTGCCTCTCACACGCTCCCAACCGGGCACCTGGCTCACAACCCTGGCATGTGCCCTGACTAGGAATGGAACCAGTTACCCTTTGGTTTGCAGGCTCGTACTCAATCCACTGAGTCACACCAGCTAGGACTACTTTTAATAAAATTTTAAAATAATCATTTCAATTGATTTTTAAATTTTTCTTTATGAAGCATTCTATTTACATTTTTACTATGTTGGAACATTTGTGAATATCTTACATGGAACAAAAGGTGAGAACTCAAAATGAGAATTTTTGTAAATCATGATTATAGAATGTGAAGCTAGGAGGGATCTTAGACAACAACTAATTATACACTTCTTTCATGGAAGAGAAAAAGATTAATTATTAGTTTATTTCTTTGAACAAATTAGTGAACTTCCTACTACCAGCACCAAATTTCATTGCTTTATTCATTCAGCCTCGTAAATTGAGCACAAACATGTGACCCAAAAATTGACAAAAATTTTTTTGAGGACACTTGATTTTTCTTTGATTTCTGCTTTTCAAAACTGGGAGCAGAGAAACCAGGTGAGACCACGGGGACTTCTGACCTACAAACTATGAGATAACATATTTCTGTTTAAGTTTGTGATCATTTATGATGACACTAATAGAAAACTAATACAAAATACATAAAATGTAACTATTTTTTCTATAATGTAAATATAAAGAACCAATATACTAAAAGAAAAGTGATGAGGAAAGAGAATAGGAATTAAGAATGTTACTTTCTTCCCTCATAGCACATATACCTAGCCATATCACATAGCAACTTTTCTGTTGTGACTGAAGTAAACAAGAACCTTGTTAGTCACAGCACTGAATTGTAATTCTAGGCATAAGCCAGGTGGTCCCAAGCTGTTATACAAGGCTGTGGGAAATTGTGTGAGAACTTAATTAGGATGGTATTAAGTCTTAATGCTCTGAAAATTAATTTGCATTTTATGAGGCTAAACAGGTTTAGATTTCCTATGCACATGTATGCACACATATACACGTACACCCCCCAAAAATAAGTAGTTAAGAGTGCGAGTCCTGACTGCTATGGCTCAGTGGATTGAGTGTCGGCCTGTGAACCAAGTGTCTCTGGTTCAATTCCCAGTCAGGGCACAGGACTAGATTATACTCCAGGTCCCCAGTTGGGGGCAAGTGAGAGGCAACCACACATTGATGTTTCTCTCTCTCTCTTTCTCCTTTCACCTCTCTCTAAAAACAGATAAATAAAATTAAATAAAAATAAATAAATAATATTTTTAAAAAAGAGTGCGAGGACTTTAGTAAACTCTTCATGTCTAAGTTTGGTTGGTTAGTCAAACATAAAATCTAAGCATGTTCATAGAGTGGATTGTCTAGAGTGTGACAGATAGGAGGTAGTTTAGTATGTGCCAACTCTGTGACCTGGAACAGTTTACCCAAGTTTACTGTGTTTCAGTTTCCAAACTTAGAAAACTGAGGATTAAAGTATTCCCTACTTCAGGGATATTATGAGAAAGATGTGTGTTAATATACACACAGTTCCTGGAACGGTGCCTGACACATGGTAAGTGTGGTAAACACTATGCACCAATTAGCTACTATTGTATTAAATTTCTTAGAGGTTTGGGAACGCAAATGTAGAGTTGGTCTTTGCCCTGACCAGGTGGCTCAGTCAGTTGGAGCATTGTCCTTTCACCAAAAAGTTGAGGGTTCAATTCTCAGTTAGGGCACATGCCTGGGTTGGTCCCCAGTCAGGGTGCATGGGAGAGGGTACCAATTGATGTTTCTCACATCAATGCCTCTCTTTCTCTCTGTCTGTCTCTCTTCTCTCTCTCAAATCAAAGGAAACATATCCTTAGGTGAGGATTAAAAAGAAAAGAATTGGTCTCTGTGTTGTATGAACAAGGTTGCTGGGATGTGGGCCACAAACTCAGGGAAGTTTTCTGGGAGGAAGTGGAATTTTAGCTGGACATTCACCTGGGCAGGATTCTTTGAGAGAAATGGGTCAGATGAGAAGGGCAGTCAGTAAGCATAACAGACAGATCTCTTGTCTTCTTAGCATCTAGCAGAGAGTCCACAAATTCTGATTTCCCTTCACTTGGAGCAAAGAATTAACAACAAGGCATGCATTCTCAACAGCCTACACTGAGCTACCAATTCTAATTTTGACTCATTACAACATTATTAGTATTCATTGACAATATTAGAGCTTTAGGAGATGATTTCACACTTCCAGTAGTTTTTACAGCACTTTTTATTAGTCTAGGTAGTTGCTGGCACCTGCTTCAACAGTCAAGTTTATATATTTCTTTACTAGATACTGAGAAAAGTCTTAACAGTGCATGCATTTTAAGAAGCAAACAGCAAAATTTTGTTATATGTCTTTGGGGCTACAGAAGCCATCTTGGACACGTGTGTGGGAATGTGGTTATTAATACCCTAAATGTGTTATTTCCTCTCCCACGTCTTCCTGCTCAGCCTCATGGATCTGGGAGGCAGGTCACTGCCATAGTTCTCTTATTCTTCTCTATGCTGTGTCACAGATTGTGTCAGTATTTAATTCCTAATTAATCAAAGTTGCTGTTTTGTTTTGTTTTGTTTGGAGCATTTTCCCTCACATACAGCATCTTACATGTCTTGATTATTTTTCACATCAATGCCCTCTTTAGAAATCTAAAATCGTATTTAACTGGCTCTAGCTGAAAATCTGTTGACACAGATGGTCTCAAAAAGAATTATAGTTCAATTTCTTAGAAATCCTCAATATTCATATGGTATTAATGATAAGCATAAATGAAATTATAATGGTGAAATTTATGAGAAACTAATGAATGTTAATATTTTTAAACAAATACATATTATAAATATCTATTTGAACACAAGTAACCTTGACATAGAACTTCTGTTGGAGATACTTGAATGCCCTTGTTTCTTTGTAATGCTAAGATAGTCTAAAAAATAATAACTTTGTATTACCGCGTGAAACTGATGTTGTCAAATTGTTATATTGATGACCCCAATTCAAAGCTTTATAGCGATTTCTTTTTTTTTTTTTTTAAGATTTTATTTATTTATTTTTAGAGAGAAGGGAAGGGAGGGAGAAAGAGAAGGAGAGAAACAACAATGTGTAGTTGCCTCTTGGGCGCTCTCAACTGAGGACCTGGCCCACAACCCAGGCATGTGCCCTGACTGGGGATTGAACCAGGAACCATTTGGCTCACAGGCTAGTGCTTTATCCACTGTGCCACACTAGCCAGGGCTACAGTAATTTCTAAAGCAAGTGTTAGCACCAAGATGCTAAGTACGCACTCAGGAGCTGTGTCAAAAAATACTAGAGCAGTTCAGAAAGCAGTATATTTCATTAAAATGTGCTAAAGTGGACAATGTGGGGCTGGGCTCAAAGCCACAGATTATGAAAACATTAGGGAAAGACAGCACTACCATTAAAATCATGTGCAGGAAGTTTAAATTCATTGCTGTATCTTTAAAAGACAAGAAAATTCAGCCCTGTTGGTTTGAGTGCTGTCCTGTGCACAGAAAGGAAGGAAGGAAGGAAGGAAGGAAGGAAGGAAGGAAGGAAGGAAGGAAGGAAGGAAGGAAGGAAGGAAGAAAGAAAGAAAGAAAGAAAGAAAGAAAGAAAGAAAGAAAGAAAGAAAGAAAGAAAGAAAGAAAGAAAGAAAGAAAGAAAGAAAGAAAGAAAGAAAAGAAAGAAAGGAAGGAAGGAAGGAAGGAAGGAAGGAAGGAAGGAAGGAAGAAAGAAAAAGAAAGAGAGGACTTGCAGGTTCTATAAGATTCCTGATCAGGGCACATACCTAGGTTGTGGGTTTGATCCCACTGGGGCAGGTAAAGGAGGCAACCAATAGATGTTTCTCTCACATAGATGTCTCTCTCTTTCTCTCTCTCTCTCTCTCTCTCTCTCTTCCCCCTTCCCTTCTTTCTAACAGTCAATAAACATATCCTGAAGTGAACATTTAAAAGAAATATTTCAATCAATTACTGGCTTGGTTGATTTTTTATTTTTATTTTTTAGTTTCTAAGGCTGGTAAAAATATAATTTACCACCAAAAGATCCTGGATTTCTAATTCTCATTCTATTGCTGTGCCAGAATTAATTTTTATTTTTGTTATGCTTACTCTCCTAATCTGGGTTGTTGTGGACATAATGAGTGTATTTAAATACATATGACTTTTCATTTTATACTTTTAATGTACAGCAATCGTGTTGGGAAGAGCAAAACTAGCAGATGAACCTGAAAAAGTACAAAAGCTATTTCCTTCCTCCCTCCCTCCCTTCCTCCTTCCCTCCCTTTCTTCCATCCTTCCTTTCCATTCTTTAACTGCATTTTATGAACATCAGTATTTTGATATTGAAGTTAAAGAGAAATTGGTTATATATTTATGATTGCTCCTGAAATTATTTGTTTATACTTCAAATATCTTTACCCTAATCATTTGCTTTATTTCCCAAAGGGTACCTTCTCCTTGCCATTAATGCAAATGAGAATGAATCACTGTGATTGAAAGAATGTAAACTGTCTTCTAACTACCAGATCCAACATTCGAAGATACCATTTATCTCTGATTTTTTTAAAGTTGCATTTGCTTTTCCAAACAGTCTTGTTATCAGGGCATGACTTCAGTGTGGTCACTCATTATCAGTTATTCACAATCAGCCTTAAACCGATGGGGCCACATGTCCTACCCAAGAGGCAGGCTCATTCCAGTCTAGTTCATTATCAAAACCCAGCTCAAATGCAGCTGTCGAGGATGCTTATCTTATTCCCCAAATGCTTGTAAACTGGAAACGTCAGACTCAGTGCTCTTTGAAGATCCCCATACTAACTGCACTGTGCTCACAGCCACACACACAGGAAAATTGTTAGAGCTGCTTTGCTGGTTCCAGAGGTAAGGCAAATAATGCAGTTGCCAAACTAGCAGTAATTCCTCCGTGGCTTCCATGAAGCCAAGTTCTAAATGCTTTAAAGTTGAAGGTTTGGCATTGCAAGGAGAAGAAAGTGATACATGTGGGCAGATACACTGTGCAGGAATCTTAGCTCCCTGACTACTCAGGCTTGTATTTCCCTGTGGAGAATTCAGGCCCTTCCCTGAAGAAGTTCACATCTAGTATGGGCAAGACCAGAGGAAATAAATGATTGCAATGGGACTGGGTTGAGAAAGCCTTTCTCCTTGCCTAGAAAAAGTTGCCTGGGGCATCAAACAAAGCCTTCTCCTTCTCTCCCAGGGCCGACCTTAAATGCATATGACTTAGTTGATAATAAAAATTAGAAAAAGCAGACTGTGATAGAATTTCAAGTTACACCTGAACCATACCACTCACCATTCAACTGGGTGAAAAAGTGAACACTCTTGCAAAAGTTAAGATGTGGATGTGTGTGTGTGTGTGTGTGTGTATGTTAATAACACTTAATTTACTCTTGCCTTCCTAACAGCATGCATAGAAGAATTTCTTATTCACATATTTTTATGGCACCAGAAGAAATAAAGGTAAAAATTGTTTGGAGTCACTTGAGGGAGAGAGTATTTTCTAAGGCACAATATTCTACCTGGCAGAGGGGCTGAGGTAGTGCTGAATTCTAAGCAAATCTCCTCTATATTATCCTGTTCACCAACTGAATTAGACTCCTAGTTTCATAGTGACAGAACTCACAATGTGGGAGTTAAAGTCAAATTAACTAGAAGCGGTCAGGTGAGTTGTCATGCCCATCTGTGATGTCTAGAATATATTTTAAATACAATGTATATTATCATCATAAATGTTTCTGCCAATTCATGAATTGGTTAAAGATTGGCCTCCTCCAGGAAGCCTTAATCATTAGTGTATCCCTTCCCAGCACCCCCACATGCATTTGATTCTTCCTTCCAATATTTTGCATTTCTCTTTCTCTACTTGCTCCCTAGGCTTGAGATTTTGATGTGCTTACTTAAGACTGTAGTATTTGACTAGATCAGAACTTCTTGAAAACCAGGCCGGCTTCCACTTTCTTTGGTTTATAAAAAGCATTGTGTGCTAATTCTCATTTTTAAGAATCTTAATTTTTAAAAAAGAATTCTAATTTTCAGTTTTTTCCTGTAAAAAATTCTAATTTTCTTGATGAGAATAACTTGACCTTTCTCTTATTTCCAAGTTAAAGATAACAGCACTGTTCTAAATAATGTGCTATTTTATTCTCTTGGATTCAGGACCAAAGCTTTGGGAAAAACCCATTGTCATTGCCAACTTGATGTGGACAGCATAAAGATGATTGCAATGCACTTAATTTACAGGAAAGAGGGAAAGTTGGCTTGGTGATTCAGTAAAATGAGAATCCAAAAAAGTTAGGTATTTCAGAGATTAACATCCCTAAATCTGTAGACTTGACAAAACCAGTTGGCAAAAATTAAAATGAGGTAGTTATAAGAGTTAATATTAGGAAAACGAGCATTATGTCTTATAGGTTTTCTTTTTAAGACTTAGTTTTCTTTATAGCAGTTTTAGGCTCACAGGAAAAGTGAGAGGGAGGCACAGAGATTTCTATATGCTGTCTGCCGCCACCACAAGCATTCATCACCTTAGAGGGATTTTGTCTTTTATATTTTGGGTGCTGTCTGAAACTATCGAGACTGCATTTTGTAAAAGAGGGGAAAATAACCCAACAACCTTACAAATGTGAAAACCTTCAGATATTCAAGGTAGTATTGAAAGTGGTTAAGGAAGAGGATTCACAGAAGTATATATTAAAATCAGGCTAACATCTTTTTTTATCTGTGTTTGTTGAAATAACATTTTTACTAGTGCTAGAATTTCACTGTTGATGTAGGAAAGCGATACTTGTAATTATCTTTTGATTAAATTGCTTCTTTATGCTTTTTTTTCCAAGGGGGGAGGCTTATATTTTAAGAAGTTAGGAGTCTTTATTGAAAATTGCATTTTCTATAGAAAGCAATTTATTAACCCACTACACTTAAGTCTTTGGAAATAAATTGTTAGATTTCTTTATTATAAAATATAGAAGCAGCTTTCCAAATACCTGCAAAATGTAAATTACAGTCAAATGTGGCTTATAGTTAAGTGTGAGAGACAAATATACCAACAGACAATGGCCAGATCCATATAGGACAGTAGAACTGTGACACACAACCTCCACAGCAATTGGCCCAATGAAGTCAAGACTTGGTCAGTGACTGCCAGCTTCCATATTTGTTGCTGCTCCCATGCCCACTTTCAGTTCAGGGTCAACCAGAGAAAGACGAATAAGTCTCCCAAACCAATCGTATATCTGGCTCTAGTTATCCTGCCTCTGGCTCCCCTAGGCATGTCTAAAGCCTTTCCTTTTCTACCATAAAGCTTTCTCACTCTGCTGCCTGCCTTGAGCCTCTGCCAGATGCGAGTGACAGTGATGGCTGACTCCCTTGCTATAACAAGCTCTGAATAAATAGGCTCCTCATTTGGGTAGTCTTTGTTTATTTTCACAAGTGGAAAATATGTAGTACTACTCCAACTTTTTGAAAACAAGCTGAAAACTTTCTTAGTGATCTTGGAAAATGTAGTCATGTGCTCTATTATCCATTAAAAGACTAAAAGCTTATCAGGCTAATTACATGACATTTGCCTATAGTCAATTATCTAACAAGTATTTATTGAGACTTGACACTCTGTTCTGTATTCAGTTGTTTGGAAGTTATTGAAGTTGTATTTGAGTAAGTTGGTATTAAAGACCTATCAACAATCAATGTTGTGTGGAATACCTGCTATAGTCAAGACTCAGGGATCAAACATTCTTGGAATCAACTTGTTTTGTTATTTACTAGCTCTGTGACCTTGGGGGATTAACTTTGTTTTTCATTCTCAGAATACTCATCTTTATAGTGGGGAATACAATGATCTACCATATAGGACTGTTGTGTGTATTAAATAATTCAACTAAAATGGCTGGCACTTTGCCTGATAGTAATCATTGTATGCTATGTGACAACTTATTTTATTACATGCCCACCACTATTTTAAATTGCAGGAGATAAATAAACATAGTTCTTATTCTTAGGAAAATTATCTATTAGAGAGGAAAAATAATATATATGAAGTAGTTAAAGAACTTTGTGAGACAACAGGTAATTAAGTGTTGAATTGAGTAGCACAGTATTCAACTGTCCTGAGGTTTGGTAGAAGGGAAATTAATGTAGCTGAGAGCGGTTTGGAAAGACTGTTTGTAAGAAGAGGAAGTTAATATGAATCTTGATGACTGGCAAGATTGGGATCTACACCTATCTTTTATTAAGGCTCCTTTTATTCCCTATTCAGAACTCACTCCTGAATTCCCAGTACTCCTTGTGAATCTGTGAAGAGGTTGGCTTGATGGGAATGGAGAATTTCTTTTGTCAAACTGTGGGAATTAAGGATGGTTAGATGGGAAAGACTGATTATGGAGGGTGGTCTTAAGGATCAGAAAATTAAATGTTCAGATTTACATATTGTAAGGAGTGAGAGGCAATAAATACTTTTATCAAGTGGTATTTATCAAAGTTTGATTCAGCTGTAGGGTGGACTAGAAGAAAGGTCAGGGAGACTGAGGTTAGCAGGAAAGTATTGAATTATCTGGCTGTGAGACGACACTAGCCTGGGTTAAGGTGGGTGTGATAGAAATGGAGAGAGGGAATCTTTTTGGAAGAAGAATATCTGGGACTTGGCAAGTGAATGGTTATGGGGTATTAAGTAAAAGTAATAATTACTGCTATGTGGGAGGAATTATATAACATAAATATTCTTTATGTAAGTATCTGGCAAAAAAAAATGAAGACTGCTCCCAATTCAAAGTAACTTTCTGGAAAAGATGCATCAGGCCCTCTGTTTGGTGTTCTGTGTAGTTTATCTCACTTAATCTTCACAATTATGCTGCAAGTATGACTTTATGGTCCCTATATTGCAGATGAGTAAAGTGAGGCTCAAATTGGTTAAAATAATGTGGTTAGTGATACATAACCAAGAAGGGGCAGGGTCAGGATTTGAACAGGGTTTATCTGACTCCAAAGCCCATTCCCTCAGCACTATACTTCCTCTTAAAGAAGACACAAAATTAGAGATGACTCAAGTTCAATATGGGAACGGAAAGACCATTGCCAGAGAGAAGTAAGGCAAAAAAGACATGGCTTGAGGCAAAACAGGAGGAAAGGAGCTAACAAATTTAGTTTAGAATAAGATGAGTTTGGGGTGATGAGTAAACATCGAGATAGAAAGCTCCTCTGGAATATTACCTCTGTACATCAGTTTTCAAATAATATATATAAAGACAATGGCAATATTCATTGCCAGTTACTATCAAGAGATATTGCATAATGTGTGTTAAGGGAAAATATGTATCAGAAAGGGCTCTTGTCAGACAGACTTAATTTGCAATTAACCACAAAGAATATCTGCTTACTTTTCCTTTCCTTTCCTTTAGTGTTGGCAGCTTGTTCAAACTTTTTTTTTTTTTAAACAAACATTTGAGGCATTTACTATTACACTAAGTCACAGACTTTGGAGGGTTTATTGAAATCCAAGAATGATATAGAACTGATTATATGAGCTATTCTCATCTGAAAAGAACCAAAAGAGTCAGAAGAGGTATTCAGTTCAATACTTGCTATAAGCAAATAAGCCAGCTAGAGAAGGTTTCTGATTAAATTTAATTCAACACGATTTAAACAAAAAATTCTATTGGGGACATAACTCATCAATAAGGCTCAGACTAGAATGCCTTGCAATGCCAAATGAATTCAAGATACATTACCACTTTGAAAAGCAAGAGCTGCTTGCAAGGCTGATGCATAAATAACAGCGAGCAGGGCTTGCTTTATACAGATGTGAAAGGACCCTCATCATACTTAAAACCCTTAGGATGAATCAATCAAGACAGAACTTATAAAAACTCCTTTTGTGAAAAGAGAATTTTATGGGGTCCATTATTTAGTTTTAAAGATAAAGACTCATCATGAAGAAATAAAAATATGAAGCAAGCTTTGGAGCTAAAAAAAACAAATAAAAATAATCTCCCCAACCTGACTGTAAACTGTAAAATGAAGTGTTATATTAGCTAATAGATGGTTATAATAGGATCATCAAGGGCTTAAATGTTAGAAAAATCTTGCTTCAACCCTATTTTTGCCACTTAGCTGTGTGACTGTGAACAGTTTACCTAAATTCACAAAATGAAAGTATTCTAATTTGGAGAGGGGGATAAATCCACTTTCTTTTGGGATTATTATGAACAAAACAGGAAACAAATACAGTAGGATTTCTGGACCATGTATGGTCCATTTCACCCCAGGATCTAGAATCTATGCTTCAGCAAAGTCTGATTAAGGTTTAGACACCTTTTGCCTTCTGATTTCATAAATTTTGCTGGTATCAAAACAGGGTGCTGTTATGATGGACCTTTTGCATGATCCTGTGGACTCAGAGATTAGGAAAACCGTTCTGGCTTGCCCAGAGATCTTGATGGCTATTTCTCACATTACCATGTGGTTAAATGTGTTGTTTGGGAGAGAATAATGGAGAAGTCACAAATAGTCTGAGTTCAATGTGACTGCTCATCTAACAGGACTTTAATGGGAGGGGCCAAAAAGAAGTAAGGAAAGCGGTAACCTAAAATATGAATTGGAGATACTGAGATAAAGTACAATGAAGAGCTCAAAATAAGATTGTCTTAGTAGCTCAGTACTCAGTGCCTATGAGATCCAGCATTGCCAGTGATCTACCAGTATTGACTACTAGATTTATGGATTTCAGACTTGCTAACCAGCCCCACAATTGCATAAGCCCATTCCTTGTAATAAATAGCTCTTTTCCACCTCCATCCATCTCTCTTCCCCACTTCTCCCTTCACCTATCTTCTACTAATTTTACTTTTCTGGTTCAACCCTGAGAATATCAAATATTAATATATATATATATGCACACATATATACATATATACATACATATACATATATATGTTTGTGTGTGTATGTATATATATACACTTATCCTAAATTCACATTTTAGTCCTGGGAACTCTTTTATAGATTTGTTCTGTAGATTTTTTTATATAGGCAATAATGGTGTCTATGAATAGAGATATTTTATTTTCTGATCTATACAACTTTTTTGTTTTCTTGCAATATTAGAATGGCTAAATCTTCAGTAGGATGCTGAACAACAGTGGTCAGAGAAGATGTCTTTGCATTGTTCTAGAATTTATGGGAAAGCATTCAGTTTTTCTCCATCTAGTATGATGGTGCTTTTTATTGGTAGATGACCTTGATCAGATTCAGAAAGTCCCCTTTAATTCCTAGTCTTCTAAGAGGTTTTATTATAAAATAGTGTTGAATTTTGTCAAATATTTTTTCATTACTATTAATGGCTTTTCTTTTGTTTATTTTATCTCATTTATAAATTTATATTAACTCTACTTTTTGAAATAATTATAAATTCAAGAAATACATTGATGGATTTTTGAATGCTAATCTATCTTTGCATTCCTAGAATAAACTTCACTTGGTCATGGTGTGTTTTATTATTTTTATATTGATGAATATGATTGGATAATATTTTGTCAAGGATATTTTGTGTGTCTATATTCACTAGGAATATTAGTTTGTATTTTTCTTTTCTCACAATGTCTTTTTCTAGTTTTGGTATAGGATAATGCTGGCCTCATAAAATAAATTGTGAATGAGAAATATTAATTGATATTTATATGTAAACAAATATCAATTCTTCCTTTCTTTTCTGTTTTCTGGAAAAGATTGTACAGACTGTATTTTCTTTCTTAAATGTTTATTGTAATTCAGCAATGAAATCATCTGGGAGTGGAGATTTCTTTGTGGAAGTTCTTAAAGCATGAACTTAATTACTTTAATAAATATAAGACCCTTGAATTTATCCATTTATTTTGATAATTTGTGCTTTTCAATGATTTATCCACTTCATTTAAGATTTCAATTTTATGTACACAGTGTTTTGCAATAATCTTGTATTCTTTAATATTTCTGATTTGTACTTATATCCTCTCTTCCTGATACTGGTTATTTGTATCATCTATTTTTTTTTTTTTTTTTTTGGTCAATATGACTAGAGAGTTATTAGTTTTCTTAATGTTTTCAAAGTATTCACTTTGGTTCCACAGATTTTTCTCTACTGACTTTTGTTTTTTTATTTTATTGGTTAGTGTATTTATATTTATTTACTGCCTTTTACTTGCCTTGGCTTTAGTTTTTTTCTTTTTCTAATTAATTAAAATGAAAGTAGGTTATCGATTAGTGAAAGCATAGATTATTGATTTGTGATCTTTTTCTTTTCTTTTTCTAATATAAGCAGTTAAATGCTGTAAGTATCCTTTTAAGCATTGCTTTATCTGCATGCCAAAAATTCTCATATGTTTTATTTTTATTTAAATTTGAAGTATTTATTAACTTTTTATAACTTCTTTTTTTCACCCATGGATTATTTTGAACTAAGTTTTCTTATTCAAACATCTGGGGATTTTTCCATATAACCTGTTACTGATTTTCAATTTAATTCTGTTATGGTCTGAGTTCATATTTTATGTGATTTATATTTTAAAAAATTTGTTGACGTTTGTTTTATGGCCTACTATAGGATTGCCTGGGTTTAAACTTTGTTGTTGCCATGCTCTAAGAGATATTTCGGGTGGGGGTTTCTGTTCAATTCTGAGTTTTATATCCTCCCTTTGCAGTGTGCCTCAAAGAAGATTGCTTTCAATGTTCTTATTTTTTTCATGATCCTCTCTATCAGTCGTCGTCGTCGTCGGCAGCCGTCCGTCTCGAGAGACGATGGTGTAGCTTCTTCAGAGTCTATCTGCACCGCCAAGAATGGCTGTGCAGTCCGACTCGGGAGTGACATGGTATCTGTCTCCTCCCGTGTTGAATCGACATCTTGCGATGACGCTGAAGCTACAGAGCCTGGGCAGGGTAATATGGAGGGTCTGCTGTTGCCCATGCAGCAGACCCCCCCTCTCTTCGCAGCTGAAGGGTCCAAGGGAAAGACGGAGTCGATACAGCTTGGGTTCAGGTGCGCCGCAGGAGTTGCCGGTGTTGACTACAACGTCAAACCGCCTTAGGGACTCCGGCTCCGGATTTTCTGTCGGGGTTTACTCCCTTAGCCTTTCCCCTGAAGAGGTATGCCGCAAGGCAGCGGAGGTTTTTTGGAGTCAGAGTTTTCCTTCTCTGATGTACCCTGACTGGAAGATCGAACCAGCGACACTTAGCTCGCAGGCCGACGCTCAATCCACTGAGCTAAACCAGCCAGGGCATCTCTATCAGTATTCTGTTACTTATTATTTAAAGTTTTACCTTGGAGCTAGAGTGTTGGTCTTTATTGTTTTTATTAATCTTTTGATTTAGGCATGAATTATTTACCTCCTTGGGGGTGGGGATTTCTTCCCCTCCTCTGACTGTAGTTGTGAGGTCAGTGTAATCTTTCTCCTTCCCCAGTGTCAAACTAACTCAAAAAGAGTCTGGAAACTTTGACTGGAAATAAAGGTCTTAGAGTTTGCAACAAAAACCCAGCTAGGCAAAAACCCAGAAATGCTCCAAAGAAGAAAGAGAAGTTAACAGTTCTTATAGTAAAAAGTGCATTCTTGAGAATAATCTTATAGTAAAAATTACATTCTTAGCCCTAGGATTGATCCAGGATGTATATCAGTCAGATGTCAGGCAGTTTGGATGATGGATGCTAGGTGGTCTAGAGGATCAGTGTCACAAAGTCTGGTCTTGTCCAATGGTCCAGATAATGGATGTCAGGTAGCCTGGATATATGAACTCTTCAGGGGGTAATCAGAGGGTTGTCTGGAGGTTTGGTGTATATGCAGGCATTGACAAATGACTTAAGATTTCAAAAAGTTTAAATTCCGGCAATCCAAGATGGCTTCAGAGTAGCTGGAAGCTCTGTCCACTTGCTCCCAGACCTGGACTGGCCTTGCAGTTAAACCACAGAGCAATCAACTTGAAAACCCAGTGAGGGCATGTGTGAGTGCATATGTGGATGAGAGCCCAGGGAGTTTGCATGAGTGGGCAAGAGCTTGCCTGCTTGCAAGGCACTCCTGGGAGGGTGGCCTGAGCTCTCCTAGAGGAGAAACTGCCACCACCATTGTCCAACCCGGCACTTGGGCTGTGCAGATTCTGGGAAGCTATGGATTGGTTCAGTATATGCAAGCTCTAAGGGTGGGAGAAAGACAGCCGGGGATGTGCTGGCTGCAGAAACAGCATAGTGGGAGCAGGCATGCCTGAGGCTGAGAATCACTGGAGAGAGTGCGTAGAGCACCCTGATACTGCCCCATGTCACTGAAGGACTCTTCCCAGTGCCACTCAAGAGAAATTTTATCTAAAACTGTTGGAGGCTGTAGCCAGCCTTGACCGAGAGAGACTTTGTGATTTTGGGGATGGGGGAGTGCATGGAGAACAAGGCCCCCAGGGCTCAGTGCTGCAGCATGGGGGCCACACAGAAACTCTCTTAAAAGAGGAGCTGAGGTGAGACTCCAGACTTGGGAGGGGCTTATGGAAAGCCGGCAGGGCAGAACAATGGGGACCAGCCAAATCTGAAAGAGACAGCCATAGACTGTGGATCGCTAGTAGTCTCAAACAGGCTGCCTAGGGCCAGACTAGGAAACCATCTGACATTTCCAGGGCATATCCAAAAAGAGAAGATTGGAAAACACTGGATTCTATCTACTGAGACAAATTCTACCGTGGCCTTTTTCATTATTTGTGTTATTTTCTTTCCTGCATAGCTTTTTAACATTCATTTCTTTTGTTAGTTTGTGCCTATTACTTCACTAGTTTTTATATTTCAGTTTAATTCAAATCTCATATTTTGTTCCACCTTTCTCTTACTCCATTTTAGCTTCTTCCTTCCTCTTCATATTTTTGTTTTACATTTTATTTTTTCTCTTGCTATGATTTGTTTCTATTCTACATTCTTACTATTTCTCCCCCTTCCGACCTCTCAAAACCATTTTTCTTGTCATTAGTCACCTCATATTCTTTTTCCCAGTCTTCCAATACCCTTATTATCTCTCCATCTTTATTAGTCTTTGCTCATTGGTTGTGAATATGGTGGTAGGTGTTGCATTTCTTCAATTTTATTTCTAGATCTTTACTATTTTTGTATTTCAAATCTCAAATTTCACCATTCCCCTCTCCTATTCCATTTTCTTTTCCTCCTGCCCTTCGTTTTTATCACTTTAAATTTTAATTTTTCCATCTTAGCCTAGTTTTAATTTCTTACTTTTAATATTTCTTCTCTATCTATCCTCTGGACATCTCTTCAGCTTTTCTGTCTTTTTTTTTTCCTTCTTATTCCCATTCCACCTACATTAATTTTTGCTCATTTGTCATTGATATCACTGTGGTGGATCCTTTTCTCCAATTTGGTTTCTATTATTCTCATTACATATATATTTTAAATTTCTGTTTAAACTTCATACTATATTCTTCCTTTTTTTACTCCATTTTGTCTTCTTCCCTCCCTTTTTTATTTATGATGTAAAATTCTTTTCTTTCTTTGCCTTGTTTCTGTTCCCTACTCTTATTATTTCTCTTCCTTCTAACCTCTTAAAATCATTTTTATTTCAGTTAGTCATTTCATATTCATTTTCTCTTACTTATAATAGTCTTAATCTCTTTACAACTTTCTTAATATTTTCTCATTTACTCCTGATAGTGTGGTTGTGAGTGGGGGTTATTTTGTGGGTGCAGGTTTGTTTCCTGGGTTATTTGGTTTTGTTCTAGCAGTACCTGTACAACAGCATACAAGATATGGTGGGCAGTATGACTCTCAGTCAGCCAGCAAGAAGGAAGGATCCACCAAAGTACAATCCATCAATAACCAAAACCCAGTTATAACCAGAGAGCTTATATGAATGACATAAAGGGCATCCCAAGAGCATCCAGCTCAGGAGATCAAGGAGACTGCACCACTGAAGCCCACTGGTCTCCACCACAGAAAATGACACCTTGAAGACCAGGAGTCAAAACAAATTTATCTAAGAAGCAGAAACGAACAAGAAGAGTCACCTAAAATGGAAAGACAAAGAAACAACCCCCAATCAACAGGAAAGGAGGAATCCCCAGAAATAGTGCTAAATAAAATTGAGGTAATCAATCTATCAGACACAGAGTTCAAAATAATGGTTATAAGGATGCTCAAGGAGCTCAGTGAGAACTACAAAGAATTATATGGAAGCTACAAGAAATTTACTGGGAACTACACCAGCATGAAAAAGGACATAGAAACTATCAATAAGAGCCATGAGTAAAGGAAGAATACAATATCTGAAATGAGTTACACATTAGAAGGAATTAAAAGCAGGCTAAATAAAGCAGAGGATCAAATTAGAAAGCTGTAGGACAAGGTAGAAAAAACTCCCACACAGGGCAACAAAATGAAAAAGACTCAAAAGAATGAATATAGTCTAAGGGAGCTGCAGGAAAACATGAAACATAATAATATCCATATCATAAGGATATCAAAAGGAGAAAAAGAGGAGCAAGGAATAGAAAACCTGTTTGAAAAAGTAATGATGAAAAACTTTCCTAACTTGATGAGGGGGAAAAATCATGCAATTCCTGGAAACAGAGAGGGTCCTAATCCAGGTTAACCCAATGAGATTCACTCCAAGACACATCAGAATTAAAATGGCAAAATTAAAAGACAAAGAGAAGTTTAAAGGCAGCAAGGGAGAAATAGCTAATAACATAAAAGGGAGCTTTGATAAGGATATCAGTTGATTTCTCAACAGAAACACTATGAACAAGAAGGGAATGGCAAGAAGTATTCCAATTAATAAAAAGCAAATGCCTGCAACAAGACAACTGTACCAAACAAAGCTCTCATTTAAATAAGATGGTGAAATAATGAGTTTCCCAGACAAAAGAAAAAAAGAAAAGGCTAAAAAAATGAAATCGCCATCAAGCTAGCATTGCAGCATTGTAAGAGATGTTAAAGGGACTGTTTTAACAAGATGAGGAAAAAGAGAGAGAGAGAGAGAGAGGAACACAGGTTCAAATATTAAAAATGGTAATGAATTAAGTACCTATCAATAATAACCTTAAATATAAAGGGATTAAATGCTCCAATCAAAAGACATAGGGTAGCTGAATGGATAAGAAAACATGACCCACATATATGATGTCTACAAGAAACCCACCTCAGAACAAAATATCTACACAGACTGAAAGTAAAGGGATGGAAAAAATATTCCAAACAAATGGACATGAAAAGAAAAGCTGGGGTAGCAATATTTACATCAGACAAAACATATTTCAAAACAAAGCCCATAAAAAGAGACAAAGAAAGATGCTACATAATACTGAAGGGAGCAATCCATCAAGAGGATCTAACTCTTATAAACATACATGAAACCAACATAGGAACACCTAAATATATAGGGAAAACCTTAGATGACTTCAAGAAAGATATTGACAACAACACACTCAGCATAGGGGCTTTTAACACCCTATTGTCAACAATGGATAGATCTTTTCAGCAAAGAATCAACAAGGATGTTGTGGCATTGAACAACACTCTAGATCAAATGGACTTAATTGGTATATACAGAACATTTCATGCCAGAGGAATAAAATATACATTCTTTTCAAAAACACATGGAACATTTTAAAAGATAGACCACATAGTAGGGCACAAAACAAGACTCAACAAATTCAAGAAAATTGAAATAATATTAAGCATCTTCTTGAATCACAATGGCTTGAAACTAGAAACCAACCTCAGGGGAAAAACTCAGAAACATTCAAATACATGGACACTGAATAACATGCTATTAAATAATGAATGGGTTAACAATGGTATCAAGGAAGAAATCAAAAAGTTTCTGGGTACTAATGAAAATGAATGCACAAAACCCCAAAACCTATGGACACAGCAAAGGCAGTCCTGAGAGGGAAGTTCAGAGCAATGCAAGCATACCTAAAAAAGATAGAAAAATTTCAAATATTCAACTTAGCCCTAAATCTGCAAGAACTCGATGAACAAAAACAAACAAAATACAGAGTGAGTAGAAGGAAGAAAATTATCAAGATAAGAGCAGAATTAAGTTGCATAGAGACTAAAAGAACAATTCAAAGAATAAATAAATTCAGGAGCTGGGTCACTGAAAAGATAAACACAATTGACAAGCTTTTAACCAGACTCATAGAAAAAAAGAGAGAGATGATTCTAATAAATAAAATCAGAAAAGAAAGAGGAGAAATTACAACAGATACCACAGATACAAAGGACATTAAGAAATTACTACAAAGAACTATATAGCAAGAAATTGGGCAACCTGAGCAAAATGGACAGATCTAGAAACATATAATCTTCCAAAACTGAATCAAGAAGAAGCAGAAAGCCCAAATAGATTGATAACAAGTTTGAAGCAGTAATTTAAAAAACTCCTGCCCTGGCTGCTGTGGCTCAGTGGATTGAGTGTCGGCCTGCGAGCCAAGTGTCGCTGGTTCGATTCCCAGCCAGGGCACATTACTAGGTTGCAGGTCAGGTCGCCAGTTGGGGGCGCGAGTGAGAGGCAACCACACAGAAAAAATAAATGAATAAATAAAATAAAATAAAATAAAAAACTCCTAGCACACAAAAGCCCTAGACCAGATGGCTTCATGGGCAAATTTTACCAAACATTTAAAGAAGAACTAACTCTTATCCCTCTCAAAATATTCCAAAAATTTCAAGAAGAGAGAAGACTCCAAAATGCTTTTTACAGGGCCAGTATTATCCTAATTCCAAAACCAGGTAAAGACACAACAAAGAAAGGAAATTACAGGCCACTATCTCTGATGAATATAGATGCTAAAATCCTCAACAAAATATTAGCCATCCAGATCCAGCAATACATTAAAAAGATCTTACACCATGATCGATTGAGGTTCATACCAGGGATGCAAGGATGGTACTATATTTGTAAATCAATAAGTGTATTAAACCACATAAACAAAATGAAAGACAAAAATCACATGATTATATCAATAGATGCTGAAAAAGCACTCGATAAAATCCAGCACCCATTTATGATAAAAACACTCAGAAAAGTGGTAATAAAGGGAGTATACCTCAACATAATAAAGGTCATATACGAGAAACCTGCAACCAACATCATACTCAATGGGCAAAAATTAAAAGCCTTCCCCCTAAGATGAGGAAGAACACAAGTGTGTCCACTTTCACAATTTTTATTCAACAGAGTATTGGAAGTTCTAGCCACAGTGATCAGACAAGAAAAAGAAATAAAAGGCAACCAAATTGGAGAGGAGGAAGTAAAACTGTCATTATTTGCACATGACATGATAGCGTACATAGAAAACCTTACAGTCTCCACCAAAAAACTACTTGACCATAAATGTATTTGGCAACATAGGGGGATACAAAGTCAATATACAGAAATCAAAGGCATTTTTGTATACCAACAATGAAATATCAGAAACAGAAACCAGGAAAAAAACCTCATTTACTATAGCAACAAGTAAAATAAAGTATGATACCTAGGAATAAACTTAACTAAGGAGGTAAAAGACCTGTACTCAGATAACTAAAGAACACTGAAGAAAGAAATTAAGGAAGATACAAATAAATGGAAGCATATACCATGTTCATGGATTGGAAGAATTGACATCATTAAAATATCCATACTACACAAAGCAATCTATAGATTCAATGCAGTCTCTATTAAAATCCCAATGGCATATTCCACAGATCTAGAACAAACACTTCATAATTTTACATGGAACCAAAAACAACCCAGAATAGCCTCAGCAATCTTGAGAATGAAGAAAAATGTAGGAGGGATCACAATATGTGATATAAAACTATACTACAAGACCACTATAATCAAAAGTATGATACTGGCATAAGAATAAACACATACATCGATGGAACAGAATAGAGAGCCCAGAAATAAATCCAGGTACCTATGGTCAATTAATATTTGACAAAGAGGACAGGAGCATACAATGAAGTCAAAATAGCCTTTTCAATAAATGGTGTTGGGAGATTTGGACAGAGACATGCAAAAAAATTAAACTAGATCACCAGTTTACACCATACATCAGAATAAACTCAAGATGAATAAAAGACTTAAATATAAGTCATGACATCATAAAAATCCTAGAGGAAAACATAGGCAGTAAAATTTCAGATATCCCATGCAGCAATATTTTCACCACTATATCTTCTAAGGCAAGGGAGATAAAGAAAAAAAATAAACAAATGGGACCACATTAAAGTAAAAAGCTTCTGCATGGCTAAACTTAACATCATCAAAATGAAAATGTATCTAATTGTATGGAAAAACATTTTTGCCAATATTACTCCAGACAAGGGTTTGATCTCCAAAATATATAAAGAACTCATATGACTCAACACCAGAAAGACAACCAATCCAGTTAAGAAATGGGAAAATGACCTGAACAGATACTTCTCCAAGAAGGACATACAGAGAGCCCATAGACATATAAAAGGATGCTCAACATCAGTAGCCATCAGAGATGCAGATTAAAACTACAATGAGATATCACTTCACATGGGTCAGAATGGACATCATTAACAAATCAACAAACAACAAGTGCTGGTGAGGATGTGGAGAAAAGGGAATTCTAGTGCACTGTTGGTGGGAATGCAGACTGGTGCAGCCACTGTGGAAAATTGTGAGGGATTTCCTCAGAAAACTAAAAGTGGAACTGCCTTTTGATCCAGCAATTCTACTGCTGAGATTATACCCGAAGAATCCTAAAACACCAATTTAAAAGAACCTATTCACTCCTATGTTCATAGCAGTGTTATTTACAATAGTTAAGATTTGGAAGTAGACCAAGTGCCCATTAGTAAGTGAGTGGATCAGAAAACTGTGGTACATTTACACAATGGAATACTACTCAGCAGAAAGAAAGAAGAAACTCCTATCTTTCGTGAGAGCATGGATGGAACTGAAGAATATTATGCTAAGTAAAATAAGGCAGGTGGGGAAAGACAAATATCACATGATCTCACATATAAGAGAAACCTAATGAACAAAAGAAACAAATAAGCAAAATAGAACCAGAGGTATGCAAACAAGGAACAGACTGACAGCAGTAAGAGAAGAGGGGTGAGGGGGAGGAGGAAAGAAGGGGAAATGGTCTAGTCAAGGATAATGTATGACGAACCAACGGACACGAACAATAGGGTGGGGATTGACTGTGGGAGTGAGGGGTGGGATGGGTGGAGGAGAGCAAAGGGGGAAAATTGGGGCAACAGTACTAGAACAACAATAAAATATTTAATACAAAAAGAATTTTAAGTTCCCAGACTAGTTAGAACAAGAATAGAATTATTTCCTCATGTCTACTTAATTTTAGTAATTTAGCAGCCTAACTATAGTGACTACATTTTATTCTTCCTCCATCCCTCACTAGGCTTAGATTTCCCTCTGTTCCCTTCCTCTAGCTCAGTGGTTCTCAACCTTCCTAATGCCATGACCCTTTAATACAGTTCCTCATGTTGTGGTGACCCCCAAACATAAAATTATTTTTGTTGCTACTTCATAATTGTAATTTTGCTACTGTTATGAATCATAATGTAAATATCTGATATGCAGGATGTATCTTCATTGTTACAAATTGAACATAATTAAAGCATAGTGGTTAATCACAAAAAGAATATGTAATTATATATGTGTTTTCCGATGGTCTTAGATGACACCTGTGAAAAGGTTGTTCGACCCCCAAAACGGTTGTGACCCACAGGTTGAGAACCGCTGCTCTAGCTGCTATGAGTTTTAAAGGGTGCCTTAAGGCACCTTTCTTGCCTCTCCTGTACTTCTGCTCTTCTGCTCCTGCAGGTCTGCACCACAGTGGATCTTTCTTAGGGCTCATTCTGATCTTTTCTGAGACTAGTCAATGGGATTTGTACAGAAAAAGTCTGGAAGTGGGTGCAAACTCTATTTCTACCATCCCCAGTGGTTTTGCACTGTCTGGCTAGTCCACACTTGGCTGTTACAGTTTTCCAACTCTTCTAGTTTAAGACTTTTACTGGTGTCTGGTTATAGCTACCACACCTTGCTAAGTGTTCCCATCTTCCATCTTCTCTCTCCTTGCATGTGCCATTTCTCCTTAGATTTTGGACCAGTTATTGCTCTGCAACCTCACTTCTTCAAAGGGCTCAAAATGTCATGAATTCGAAGTGAGTATGGTTGGTTTTATTGTAAGGGTGTAGCAAGGGTCTTCAAGCTCTCTGCTAGAGCAGGTACAGGAACTCTTTGCCTTTTATTTTTATACCTTATTTTTTTAGATTTTTGAAAGTATATTTTATTGATTATGTTGTTACAATAGTTCCAATTTTTCCCCTTTGCTCCCCTCTGCCCAGTACTTCTTCCTCCAGCAATCCCTCCCCACTTAGTTAATGTCCATGTGTCGTACATATAAGTTCTTTGACTTCACCCTTTCCTATATTATTCTTAACTTCACTGTGTCTATTTTGTACCAACAAATTATGCTTCTTAATCCCTGCAGCATTTCCCCCCTCCCCCCTCCTAGCTGATAACCCTCCAAATGACACCCATACCTATGATTCTGTTCGTATTCTGGTTTGCTTAGTTGGATTTTGTTTTTATTTTTTAGATTCAGTTGTTGATAGTTGTGAGTTTGTTGTCATTTTAGTGTTCATGGTTTTGATATTTTTCTTAAATAAGTCCCTTTAACATTTCGTATAATAGCTTGGTGAAAATGAACTCTTTTAGTTTTAACTTGTCTGGGAAGCACTTCATCTGCCCTTCCATTTTAAATGATAGCTTTGCTGGATAGAGTAATCTTGGTTGTAGGTCCTTGCTTTTCATCACATTGAATACTGCTTGTGAGCCCCTTCTTGCCTGCAAAGTTTCTTTTGAGAAATCATCTGATAGTCTTATAGGCACCCCTTGTAGGTAACTCTTTTTTTCTCTTGATGCTTTTAAGATTCTCTCTTTATCTTTCATCTTTGGCATTTTAGTCATGATGTGTCTTGGTGTGGTCCTCTTTGGGTTTAGCTTGTTTGAAACTCTCTGTGCTTCCTGGACTTGTATGTCTATTTCCTTCACCAAGTTTGGGAAGTTTTCCTTCATTATTTTTTCACATAAACTTTCAATTTCTTGCTTTTCCTCTTCTCCTTCTGGCACCCCTATAATCCAAATGTTGGCTCATTTAAAGTTGTCCCAGAGGTTTCTAAGCCTCTCCTCATGTTTTTTAATTTTTGTTTCCTAATTCTGTATTGGCTGACTCTTTTTTTCTTCCTTATATTTTAAATCGTTGATTTGAACCCTGGTTTCCTTCCCTTCACCATTGGTTTTGTGTGGATTTTTCTTAACTTCACTTAGCATAGCCTTCACTTCTTCCCTGACGCATTTGCCATACTCAAGCATATCTGTCAAGCCTGTGAGCATCTTAATCATCAGTGTTTTGAATTCTGCATCTGTTGGGTTTGCTATCTCCTCACCTGTTAGGTTGGCTATCTTCTCATCGCTTAGTTCTCCCTCTGGAACCGTAATCTTTTCCCCATGTTGGGCCATACTTCTCTGTCTCCTCATCTTGACAGGCTCTTGTGTTTGTTTGCCTCTGTATCTTAGGTGGAGCTGTTGCTCCTGTTATGTTGTAAGGGGTGGAGCCTTAGGTGTTCGGCAGTACAGGGCAACCCGTTTTACCATGTTGTGGTGCTGTATGTGGGGGAGGAGTCAGAGAGGGGATAATGCTGCTTGCTCAGCACTCGCCCCTTTTCCAGGCACTTCTCCCACTTTTGTATGGGACTGGAGCCTCTCTAGCTGTTGCCCTGGCCATCATTCCCAGAGTGGATGGGTCTGCGGACGTTCTAGGACTATGGGAGCCCTTTAAACAAATGGATTCTGCTGAGAAACTGGCAGTTTCTTCCTTCGCACCAACCCCCACTCGTTTGCATAGTCAGAAGCAATTAGGCTTGATTTTCTCTGGGGCTGGAACCATGAGCTGCACAATCTTGTCAGGAGCTGGGAACTCTCCCTAGGTGTCCCTCACCACTTTTTAAAATGTGTGACCACATTTTCTGCCAGCCTGCTGCTGCCACTGCTGCTGCTGCTACCAAACCGTGTCATCTCAGCCCTGGCTCTGCCCCTCCTACCTATCTGGATAAATATTTCTTTTTTTTATCTTTGTTTGTTGGACTTCCATGCAGCTTGATTTTCTGGAACTTCTGGTTGTCTCTAGTTTTGAGGTAGTTGTATTCCTTCTTTGTTGTGAGGGAGACCCAGCGCATCCATCTAGGCCTCCATCTTGGCAGAAAGTCTCAGAACTCTTCGCTTTTTAATTCTTGACTTTTCCCACTTATCTTTACACACTGTATTTTTTATTCTTTGGGATTATTTCACTGTTTTATTCTCTCTCATATTTCATAAGTTATATGCTTAGTTCACTGCAATAAAACAAACTAAAAGAGGTCTATATGATAAAATAACACTTGTTGTGCCTCTGTAAATAATCAAGTGAATGCAATGATGGCAGCCATACTTTATGGAATGAATAATCCTTCTGTGGTAGTATTTTTGATCATAAAAGGAGCTACCGTAAGAAAATATTTGTGTTTCCATGGAAAACTGTGCATTGTCTACATATAATACACCCTTCTGAGTGATCTGAGTTTATTGCTATCATTGTTTTTGAGGTATATTACAACACTTCCAGGAACTGAAAGCCTCACAAAATAATTCTTGCCTATAGACATGTAGATTCTGTCTTGCTTGTTAGAGCTTCAACTGATTTTCCTCTTCCCCTGTGGAAAAACAAGTTTTACTTCTATTGGCACATTCTTTTCTATATTCTTGATCTGTTAATGTGTCTGTTCTTTGGATTCTCTTTTAAATAGTTTTAACATCTGCTTGATTCCCTCGTCGACTAATGAATATGAGTAGAATAAAATCTTTAATACATGTTTAATTTATATTTCTGTGGGAATCATGATTTTACCTTTCAACGAAACAATCTTTTAACATGGCTATGCATTTCTCACTAAACGATGTTTTTGCTACATTCCACATATTTGGTTGCATAGATAGCATTTTAGTTACTGCCCATTTATAAGTATTTTATAATTTTTGTTATTCTTTTTCTTTGATCCTTGAATTGTTTAAAACTTTATAATAATGTGTGAATATTTTTACTCTTGCTTTATTTTTATCGACTTCTAACTTATTCACTTTGTAGTTGAAAAATACATTTCATCAATTTTCAAAATTGTTATACTTGTGCTTTAAAAGAACAAAAGTTATTGAATTGTTGAATTTGATATTCTCTATATATCCACTAGGTAAAACATATTAGTTTTTTATTTTTATATCTTTTATTGCTAATTTTATTTTCTGCTTTACTTATTGACTACTTGGAGAGAGAGGGATATTAACTATTTCACTAGAATGATGGGTTTGTTAATGTCTTATAGTTCTGTGAAGATACATAAGTATAGACTTGATATCTAAACAAATTTAGAATTATTATATCTTCTCATAAAACAAACCTTTTTTCATTGTGACCCCTTTGATCCCTCCTTGCTCTAAAGTCTATTTTGTCTAATATTATTATAACTACATGACTTTATTTGAGTTGGCATTTGTTTGATTTATTAGCTGGGATACAGGCTGAATTACAGTGAAAAATATCTCCACTGAGCAATGGCTTAAGAAAAAACAAGTCAATTTCTAGCTAATCTTTTAAAATTTGGAAATGGACAGTACAAGGAGTACCAGACACTTTTGTTTCCATAAGTTGTCTAAGGACTCAGGCTTCAATCTCATTGTTTTCCTAGCCTTCAGTGAAGACCTCATTCATGTAGTCAAAGATGTTTCGCTCCATCCCTCTCTCCCTTCTCCCCTTTTCTATAGGAAGGAGGGAAAATAAAGTGGAAGGCATACTTACTCCTTAATTTTTTAAAATCCTCACCCGAACACATGTTTTTATTGGTTTTAGAAAGAGTGGGGGAAGAGAGAGAAAGAGAGAGAGAGAGGGAGAGAAACATCGTATGTTGCCTCCTGAATGTGCCCTGACTGGCGATCGAACTTACAACCTACGTATGTGCCCTGATGAAGAATCAAACCTGCAACATATTGGTGCAGGGGATGATGCTCCAACGATCTGAGCCACTAAGCCAGAGTGCAAATGTATTCTTTAAAAAACTTGACCTGGAAGTTGTGTAAGTGCTGCAGTTCATTTCTTATTGGCTATACCTAACCACAAGGAAGTCGGTAAATGTGGCGAGGCACACATGTATCCATACTATCTGGATAATGGGGGGGTGGGTTTCCAAACTCTGTTCTAAAGTTGTCTCCATTACATCTGTCTCCATCCTATCTCTACTTTGGATCTTATGACTTTGTATCTTAAAGCAGGTATTAGCAGACTATTTCTGTAAATAGATTTAAGTACTTTAGCCTTTGCAGGTCAAATGTGTTCTCAATTACAGCATATCATCTAAAACTGTAAAAACCATTCTTAGTCCAAGAACATATAGAAATAAGCTGGGGGCTGGTCAGGTCCTGTGGACTGTGGGATGACAACTCTGTTTTGGTCTTACTTATAAACAATGTGAAGTTTTGGAAAAAAAAAAAAACTTTGTATCTTTGATTATCTTTTGTCTTTTAATTCAATGGTTTAATTCATTTACTTTTTTAAAGTAAAGCTTTGTTTATTCTGAAATAACATGATCATTGAGAATATATAGAAAACGCCTACTAGAACTAATGAGTTCAGCAAGGTTATGGGAAACAAAGTCATTGTAAAAAAATCAATTACATTTCTTTACAATATCAGTGCATAATTAGAAATTAGAATTTAAAAATAACAACAACATTTATAGTAGCAACACAAATATGAAATACTTAGGGTAAGACCTGCACTTTGAAAACTACAAAGACATTGATAACAAAGATTAAAGAAAATCTAAATAAATACCCTGCTCATGAATTGAAAAACTGAAAATTATTAAAATGTCGACTTTCTCCACATGTAATCTATAGATTCAATGCAATGCATCAGGCTTTATTATTATTATTTTGTAGACACTAACAACCTTATCCTAAAATCTAAATGAAACTTCAAGGAATCTAGAATACCCATATTGACTTCATTTAAGAAATATTTTTCTGTTCCTTCTCTTCCCTGCTGCCCCACCCTCCTTTATTTGCCTGTTTTGAATTAAGATTTTTTAACTTTTATTTTTTAAATCAACACCTGTTTTAGAAATTATATGCTTTATTTCTGTTTAGTTGTTAATCTAGCTATTTTTAAGATGCATTCAATCTGTTATTATATTACACACATTTTGTAGCTTCTGGAAAACTCCACTGCACACTTCAGGGAAAATAAGAGTGAAAGGCAAATAACATCTTAATTTTATTATGAAAAGAGTTTTCATCTGGTAGCCCTTTGATAATGTCCTAGGGATCCCCAGAGATACATAGAATGTACTTTTGGAACCTGAAATTTCAGGAATTAGTATTTATTTTTTTAAGCAGATTATTCTTCTATGCGTATCTGTCTGAGACCCACTGTGGGATCATTAGCAGCTTCAAAACACTAGGTGTTTCAAAAGGGAGAGGGACCCAGAATGGAAAACAACTCAGTTTTGCTTTCTTCATTATTTTTCTTGGGGTTGATATTTCTGATCTGCTTCTCTCTTCAATTTCACTCTCTTTTTCCTGCTAGACTCTCAAAACCACTTTAGTAGGCCTTTATAACGTTTCAGTTTAGGATTCCAGATAGTCTGTAAAAAAATTGGATAGAAATTCCGGTTATTTAAGAGAAATAACAGGCTCACCCAGAGTCATGCTAGTAACATGAGTCTGCCTGTGTTTTAGTTTCAAAATTCTGATTTGTTTACATAAAAATTCAGCTTTGCCCTACACATAAGTTATGAGTCAATTTTGACTTTCATCAGTGAAAGTTAATTTATTTTATTTAAGAAATGATTCTATAATCACTAAAGTTAAGTGTAAGTCATAAAATATCTCTGAAGTCATTTTATCTTTTAAAAATATGGGCAGTTGGTATCTAAAAATATCTGTATATTGATATTTAAGTACAAGGCAAGCTCTTGGCTGAAATTTTTATATATAGTGGCCTTTTAAGCTAACATATATCTTAGCTAAAGCACTTGATTTTCTCACAATAAGTCTTAGTATTCAAAATTACAGTGTTATTATCTCTAAAAAACAATAAAGCCTTGATTTTTATGGTTGATTAACTAGGTTATTGCAAATCATGTCAACTTTGAGTTTGGCACGTCTCCCAGAAAGCAAACTTCCCAGGCTAAACTCAAAGTTCCCTTTTCCATAACAAAGATCTGAATCCATAAAATCCCTTGAGATTTTTTGCATCCAAAGCAGACATTTCCCAGGGTTTCATATGGTTTTCTGGAAAGCTCTTGACCCAACAAGTAGTTCCATATGGAGGCAGCTGAGCTAATGAAGCTTCATTTCCTGTGAATTCATCTTACTTTAGATATTCTATTCAAGTCTTCCTTTCAGCAGTAATCGGTCCCTTCTTCTTCTGTCCCAGCCTGTGTTTTGTTGAGGGAAGCTACAGTCATCACCAGTGACCTAACCAAGTATCTCATTTTTTGTCTTATCAATCAAGTTAGCCGGGTATATTATTTTATTAGATGACTCTGGTAGCTTTGTAATAGTAGAATCTGCACAGAGTAAGTGGCAATTAAGTCTTAGGTGTATGCCATAGCAGGAATATCAGGAATGTTCTGGAAAAGTGTGATTTCTAGACAATAGAAAACTCAATGTGATAGTGATAATTTATGTTTTGTTTGAAGACATATTAATTTCAGATTTTCCTAGGAAAATTACTTAGTCTCTTTGGAACAGGTACTGTCTGTCAATATTCCACTCAATCCTCTGGAATCCCTTTGACCTTATCTTTGTACCCATCCCCTAGCTTTTGTGTCTAATGATTGGTACTTGTGGCTGTCTTTGTAGAACTGTTCTTGGTTCCTGGATGAAATCTGTCCCATGCAAGGAAGCCCAAAGTGCCTGGGATGCTACATTCCCCACTCCCATTGCCCAAAGGCAGTTCACTGTCAAAGACCAATGATGGAGACCCAGGATGCAGGTTGAGGAAGGGTGTAAAGGCCCACTCCCTTTCAGGGCTCACCTGCTGAAACCAGCTGAGGCTGGGGCTTTGCCTGAAATCACACCTGGATTCTACCTCTTATCTGGGGTACTAATTCTTACTGCACAGGACTACTATAAAAATAAGATGACATAACATTTGTGGAAGGATTGGTAAATAGTTAAATGGCCTTACCAAAATGACTTGTTCTGAACCTAAAGCAAGGATGACACATACATAGGGCTACCGGAAACACTAAGTTGAGAATTTAAACCCTACTCTGGGCCTAGTGGATTTAAATAAAAAGCATAATCAGTTAGCATGAAAATCACATATAGGTCACTCTATCACCAAATATAAAAGAAATACAAAGAAATAGTCCTTGTTTTTTTTAAAACTGGGTGGATAAAGATTTGGGGGAGCCTAAAGAAACCACCCTAAAACCTGTTAAAATGAACAAATCTCACCCCAAAACACTTTGGCTCTCAGACCCTGTTTTGTGTCTAGTAACAGCTCTGGGCCTTCTTAGAAAAATTCATGTATCATAAAATTTGCATTGTATTTCAGAGGACCTTGAAATACAGCTCTTTATTAAAGAAACCTAGCAAGAGTTGCCAAGGATCTTTTCTCAAGATGTTTTTAAATTGTAAAATAAAATTCATACTTTTACAAAGGAAATCAATGATATTGAAATAGAAGTCTATCCAGAGATAGCATGAGCATCTATAACACCAGGTCAAGAACCCCTGTAGTGAGGAAAGGGAGAGGTTTAAAGCCCAAGGCCTTGGTCTGCCTGAGACACCTGCCTCACTCTTGACTAAGCCTGGGCCAGAGAGTAAGGCCATTCCTTGCTTTTTCTCATCCATACCTATGTCCTCGGCTCTTGGCTGCCACACTGGTAGTGACTGACACTGGGGACAAGCTTTAGGGAAGCCTAGAAAAACCCAAGCCCAAAGCATTCAGATCTATTATTTTTAATAAGTAAACATTTACATAATGCAAATGGATAAGGCACAAAAGTTACCTAGAGTGAGATAAAAGTGTCCTTCCATCCATGTCCTGCAGTTTACTCCTTTCCCTAGAGGAAGCCACTGTTATTCATTTTCTGTGGATCGCTCCCAGATATAAGCATATGAACACAAATGTGCATGCATGCAACAAAATTTTCATCCTTCTTTTTTCCTTTGCTACATAAACTGCACTGAACTTTCTTTTTCTTCTGAATACATCTTAGAGATCACTTTATATCAATAAAGTGTTACTGCTTTCATATTTTAATAACTACAGTGTATTTTATTTATCAAAATTGATTTTAGTTCCCCACTGATAGACATTTAGTTGTTTCCAGTCTTTTGCTACTTAAAACAATGCTGCAACAAATAAAATTTTATTATATTATGATTTCTCTTTATGTTTTAAGAAATTTCTCCTTATTTTAGTTGTGTTTATGATTATGTTTAGAAGGTCTGATCTCACATTTTTTACTGGTACCATCTTAAATAGCTTTTATAACTACTTAATCCTTTTTTTTGACAGCATTTATTTGTAGATCACTATAAGAAATAACAATATTTGTGCATTTTCACTTTTTACCACTTTGTTTCCTCTTGCCCATTTTTGATTATTTTATCATCATTGGTTTTACAAGTGTTTACTTTTGATTATTTAAATACTTATACTTCTATTAATTGATTTATCAGTTTTAAGTATCTTTTGAAACTGTATTTTAATATATAAATATATCATTGTATTCCCATTGATTCTCATCTCTGACCACTATCCCCACATTTTAGTAGTTATATTTATATTTGTACATCATTGCGGTTTGCATTTTTAAAAAAATCTTATTTTGTTCTATAGCCATAGGCTGGTTTCATCCTCATCCTAAATTTAAGGGATCCAGCACTCAGGTGCCAACTCTCCTTTTGTCATGATTTCCCCTCATTTACTCACTGGCTCAAATCCATATTCTAATGTTTCTTCAGGAAGAGCTCATGAGAAGTATACTCTTTAAGTTCTTGCATGTTTGAGCAAAATTTATCTGCTGCCTTACTTTAAAATTTTAAACTCTGAACTCATTTTAGACGTATAGAAAAGTTGCAAAAGTAACATTATATCTTTCTATGTAAACATTTTACATGGCCATAGGACAATTACCAAAACCAGAAAATTAACTTTAGTACGATACTATTAACTATAGACTTATTTGAATTTTCCCAATTTTTAATCTGATATCCGTTTTGTTTGTTTGTTTGTTTTTGCTTATTTGTTGGTTTTTCTGTTTTAAGATCCCTATCAGGATCTCACATTGCAATTACGTCTTGTTTTCCATAGTTTTCTCCAACCTGCGAGTTTCTCATCTATGATTTTGTAGAATTCTTTCAATTTGGGTCTGTCTGGTGTTGTCCTTGACGAGGTGTGCACTTTCAGGGCCCTGCTCTCTCGCCTCGTCAAGCACAGTGCCACTGTCTCCCAGCCCCTCTCTAGCTTCTGTGGGGAAGTTTGATGTCAGCCTGCTATTTCATTATCATCTCTGAAGAGAAGCATTCTTCCTACACCAGTTAGCAGGAAATGCTCCTGCCTCTTTGTGAAGCCCAGTATGACTTATGTGCAAGGAACTTGCGTGGTTCCTTCTCCCTGTGTGACTCTGGGTGGCAGCTACAGGCTGTCCCACAGCATGGGTGCGAAGATGCAGCTCTTCCCTCCTCAGCCCTGACTCTAGCTGATCTAGTGTCATATGAGGCTAAGGCAGATTTTTACAGAAATTTATTTACTTCATTAATGCTGACACTATTTTGTCTCTCGTCCTCTTCATTGCTTTCTGGTATTTTAAGACAGAAGAGGGCAGGGGTGCCGAAGTTGCCACTGTGTAGCTGTGGATGTGTATAAGGTCAAGGTGGGACGGTTATGCCAGAGAATGAAGCAGGCTGATGCAAAAGTACTTTTAGAAAGGTGACTATTCGGGGTCCCTGAGAGCATACTACTTGCCTTGACAAGCAGAGACTGACTGCCTTCTTTGCAGCATATCTCAACCTGTCTACAATATAAGTCAGGTGACCTGACAAAGAACCCCAACTTCAAAAGTCTGGCTGGTGAATCCCAGCATTGATCTTTTTGCTCATCAGGAATAACCATTTGGAGTTTGATTGTTTTAGTTGCCTTCCTTTATGAAGAGATTGAAGTTACTTTTGCCTGAAATATTTGTCCTGCCTACCCTATGGATTTCTTGTTCCCTCATGTCACCTCCTCAGAAAACACATATTCCTCAGGATCCCACTTGGATTTCAGAGTACATTTTTCTAAAGATACAAAATTGAAAATGGGCTGTCACATCATTGAAACTATTCATTAGTTGGTTCATTTTGCTTCATTATGGATTAAGTAGCCTTTGTGGTATTGTCTTAAAACCTAATTACCATATGTAACACTGTTTCCATGGTGAACTATACTCCAGATCCAAATTACTGCCTTAACACTTGAATTTGCCAGCTCCACCTCACCTGGCAAAATGACAGATGCAAGGAATGTCTTCTTCAATGGAGGAAACTCCACACAGAGCCCAGGAGTAGTGTGAAGGTGACAGAATCTGATAAGCCAGCCTCTAGTTGATTTTCAGTGGCTCCTTATTCGGCGATTACCCATGTGGAAGATTAAAAGTCACTTTCTTATTAGCAAAAAACTGTGCTTAAACAATATAATTAAAAGGTTTGCCTATTTCTAGGTCATGATTGGGAGGTGAGAACTTTCGATGGAGAACTTTGGACCAAACACTTAAGCTCTTGTTCTTCATTATTTCCATCTGAAAACTAGAGATTAAAATGAAGTATTATTTTTAAATTAGCTGCAAGGCCTGGATGATAGGTGTGTGATGTTATATCACTTAGAAAATTTTAAAGTAGAAAAGATATTACTTCCCTCTTGTGCTTACTTATACTCTATCCATCCCACATGCTCCATGTATTTATCTTGTTTACATAGGTTTTAACTTCTGAAACCATTGTGCATTTAGATCTGTGTACTTTCTGCTGCTGGGTGTTTACTGTTACAGTGGTTTTCTTGAGCTCTCAATTAAATGTACACACTCTGACTTTGCAGACTCCAGTTTGATGTACTCTGAAAAGGTGGAAATGGATTATTAATGGTTTATTTTCAGCTGAAAAAGTAGCAAAAAGTATGACAATATTTCATGAATATTTAAACATTACTGCTATAAATATTATCTATCAATTGTATCCTAAGACCTTATTAAGTATAAAGAATTCCTGTCTCAAGTACAAATAAATATAGAACCTATATAAGTCTTAGTAAAAATAATTTCACTCTTATTAAGAGTCACGCATGCTCTAGTGTTGTATCCAAATACAGGTCCAACTGCTTGCCACCAGAAAAGCCAATACTCAAGAGGCAGATGCTGATGTAAAGGAAAGTGGTTTATTTGCAGAAGATCTGAAAGAGGGGAGACTTCATGTCACAAAATCCATCTCCCCTTCTCAGTGAAGGCAAAAGTTTATATAAGAAGGTAGAGGGGAACAGAACAAAGAGATCAATGGAGGGGTTTGCAAAGTTCTTTATATACAGATGAGCACAGTCCATTCCAATATGGCAAGTGGTGGTCCTATGTGCATCATCCTGGCTTCATGGTTGAGGGTAAGCAAATCTCCCAGAGCTGAGATACTTGAAGGTCAGGGTCTGTATCTTCTGAAGTTAGTTTCTAGGATTGTTATGCAAACATACTGTTCATCCACAGGCCACATATTAATCAGAGTTGGGACTTACAGAAGCAATGTCAAAAGAATGGTGGGGTGGGTTACAATTTACCACGATTACAATATTACACTGTTACAATCTGTCTTTACCTGAGGTGCTTCATGTATAATAGTTAACTGCTGTCTGCAATTTCCCTGTAAAATCTAACAATATGCTTCAGGTCAGTGACCCCATGATTTAAGGCTTGAAAATAAGGGAGTGTAAACTACCCAACTTGCTGTGATTAAGAGCAGGTTGTGTTCACAACACAATGTACAGATGCCCAGGCTCAGCAGGCAGCAGCTGGGAGAGGCCAGTCAACATCCTGAGAGCCTGCAGTTCATGAAGAAGTGCCTTAGAGGTCACCCTTGGGGAGGAAGAGCAGCATTTTGGGATCTTCCACGCTTGAGTGGGCTGATGTGACTTAAACCTGTTTTATCATCGTCGTCGGCAGCCATCCGTCTCGAGAGACGATGGTGTAGCTTCTTAAGAGTCTATCTGCACCGCCGAGAATGGCTGTGGAGTCCGACTCGGGAGTGACACGGTATCTGTCTCCTCCCGTGTTGAGTCGACATCTTGCGATGACGCTGGAGTGTCCTCTCCAGTGAAGCTGAAGCTACAGAGCCTGGGCAGGGTGATATGGAGGGTCTGCTGTTGCCCATGCAGCAGACCCCACCTCTCTTCGCAGCTGAAGGGTCCAAGGGAAAGACGGAGTCAATACAGCTTGGCTTCAGGTGCGCCGCAGGAGTTGCCGGTGTTGACTACAACGTCAAACTGCCTTAGGGACTCCGGCTCCGGATTTTCTGTCGGAGTTTACTCCCTTAGCCTTTCCCCTGAAGAGGTGTGCCGCAAGGCAGCGGAGGTTTTTTGGAGTCAGAGTTTTCCTTCTCTGATGTGCCCTGACTGGAAGATCGAACCAGCGACACTTAGCTCGCAGGCCGACGCTCAATCCACTGAGCCAAACCAGCCAGGGCTGAAACCTGTTTTATATATCTTAAATATACAAATATTTGTTTGTTTCTCTGTGTGCACATGTGTGAGAAAAAGAAAAGTTTAAATGGAACCACTCAATGCAGCTTTACAAGCTGGGTATTTAGGTCTTTCCCCCAACAGCAAGGCCTCTGGGGTCTAAGCGGAGATTGGGGGTTTGAATTCTAGGTGAAGCTCTTTCTAAAGTTTCATTCATTAATTAATCCATTTATTGAGATCTATTATGTGTCATTTAGTGTTCTAGGTGCTAGGACTATAGCAGTGAACAAAAAAAGAATACATTTCTTGTTCTATGCAGTTAACCGTCCAGTGGTAGAAAGTTAAAATGTACATAAGTATATAATACCTTATGAGATAGTAGGAACTGCTGGAGGAAATAAAGTAGAAGGGGATTGAAAGGATGGAGCTACTCTTTTAGGATGTTCCTCCTGAGGAGATGACTTTTGAGCAGACTTAATTCTAGTAAGTGAGAGGGTGGGCCATGCAGAGGTCTAGGGACAAGGAGGTGCAGTCAGAAGAATCAGTAAATTCACAGGCACATGGGAAGAATTGGGTTTGACCTTAAGAAGTACTGCATGGAGCTCAGAATGGCTGCTTGAAGTGAGGGAGAGGGAGAAGAGAGAAGGGCAGTGAAGTGATCAGCAGTCAGATTATGGAGAGACTGGGAGGCCATGGTCAGAACTTCCTCATAAGTGAAATGGAAAGTCTCAGGTTTATGCAGTGGGTTCACCACTTTAAATTCTGAGTTATGGAATTAGAGAAAGTTAAGATATTTTAAATCAACATTAATTTTAGACTGTTTAATAAAAGTATTTATCTGAGCAAAAAGAGCTGCCTCCCAGGGTACACAGATTCAAGTAGCAACCTAAATGGTGTTCTGCTGAGACAGAGGAGAAATTAACTTTTATAGAGAATTTTCCTGCCCACAGTTCCCATTTTGATCATTACATGTACACTTCTACTTGGTTGGTATAGATGCAAATGAGGATATAATTTGTGTAGTTCATATTGGACGTGAAAGGTCTCAGTCCATTGGTAGAAATAGAAAACCAGGGTTCCCCTGCTGTGGTTTACTCAGACACGTAAACAAGCAGGATATAGTGTGGAATGTCTTCCGAGGTTCTTCTTGGTATATAGAGTATGTGAGGTACCCTGTCAGCAAATTTATGAAATTTGGGATCTCGGTTGGCCATGGGGAATCCATCTCAACAGATACATTTTCTTGGGCTTCACATTGAGTGAATCTTCCTCCCTACAGTCCATAAAATGAAAAGGCGTTATTTCTGCCCTTGTGGAGTATAACAGTGATGTGGATGTAGAAAGAATTACTTAGAAATGTTATATCTTGTGTGTTTTATGTAATGTATTTTATGGTCTCTGGTACTTAGGAGGAAGAAAAATTGATATGGCTAGAATACAAACATGAAGTCAGTTTTGTGTAAAGCAAAAAATTATAAATTCTCATCTGACAAAGTTATACAGATTTTGAATCTAAAACATGAGTTATTTATACCACAAAGTCAATATTATAAACTGGAAAAGCTAAATGCACAGTAATTTGCCACTCTTTCTTATTTCCTCTCTGTGGACAGGCATTGCTGGTAGATCACCCTTCTCTGGCTATGCTGTGTTTTTGGAATTTTTTTCAACCCAGGAATCCAAGTAGCACCGAGCCATCATTTAGAGTTGAGCATATGAGATATATTTATAGATTTATTTATTATCTAACAAAGTAACTGTATATAAAGATTAGACTGGTCACTTTTCAAGCAGTTGTTATGCCACCATATGACAAAGCATGCCTTTGTTATTTCAACAGAAATCAATTAATTCAGTGAAAACTTCAGCCAATTGTTTGGTGTTAGGAAAGTGGTTTTCTCTTTCCCCTCCTATACACAAAAAGAAAGATAGGTGAAATTTAAAGGTGAGGGGAAGAAAGTTATTTTGAGTGTCAGTTCTAGCATTGCCAAACTTATTTCCAAACAAACAACTTTTTGATCTTACTCAGATTCCAAGTGATATACACCAATGTAGTTACCAAATTTCATCCAGATCTCATACACAGTGACGAACACATGGTATCTTTTAGAAAATAGATTTTGTTGTTGTTATTGGGCAGTATTCTATCTTGAGCTAGGACAATATATACACTATATAATATAATCTATTTAGTATAGTCAGTTCTTTATGATAAATGCATTCAGCTACATAAATGACTGATTTAGTCATTTCAAAATAGTCTCTCAGATCATTAGCTTTCATGGAACTAAGAAGAAAGGAAAATTTATTTGGAGAAAGCACTATTTAAAATAAGTTCTACAGAGCCTGAGGCAGGTGCCCAGTAATCAAAGAGGTAGAATTAGTTTACCATTATCTGCCTTCATTTATCAGTAAAAAGAACCTTCATTTTCAATTAACACAGTGCTCAAATATTTAGGTTAGTTTGATAATTAAACTTACAAAGAATTTTTTTTAAGTTTGATTTCTTAAAGTTTGATGAGAAAGATTTTAAGCTATGATTTCACAATCCTATTACAAAAGTAAAAGCATGTTAAAGGAATATATTTGAATATGAGACAGTATTGAGTTTTAAAAATAAATAAAGATAAGTTACACAATCTGTGTTCTTCATCCTGGGGAGTCTAAAGGAGTCTTACCAAAATGCTTCTATCATAAGGATCCTTTCTTACACTTTTCCTGTGCTCTGCTTCTTTTTATGAAGCTGGCCTGTGGACCCAAAGTGACACCTGGGTAGTTAAGCTTAAATAAAATCAATATCCTGACCTGCTATGTTCTAAATTAGTCTTTGAAAAATAAGAAAATGTTTCCTTCCAGAGCCCACCTGTCTATTTCTTGTTCTAAAGAATTTTTTTATTTGTACATAAAATATTAAAATGATGATCAACATGATGAGTTCTTCATGGCTGCTTCTATTTTCTAATTTGTAAGTGGAAACACCAAGATGTCGATGTTTACCAGCTAATTATTTCCTGCTTCCTTTCTCTTTAAAAACTAAAGCCAGCTGGAGGTTAAGGAGAGGCAGGTGCTGACCTAAGGAACTTCAGAAATGAGCAGAATCTGTAAGACTCAGGCAAAAGACACTGTATGTAAGGAATGAACTCTAGTTGATAAAGGTGTTTCCCATGGGATTATGGGTTAACAGTTATGATTTTACTATATATCTGTACTAGATTTGAGTAATTGAATCAGTGGATGATGGATGGTTTTCTCACTGCCCGAGTGGGAGGTTACTGTATGTAAGAAGGGGAGGCTAGAATGATCCATGGTGTAATGGATAAGAATTGGAGACATCGGTATGAACTCGGTTTGCTTAATATAGACATAGATGGTTATATAGATGTAAATGGTTATATATAAGACATAGAGATATGTGTACAGACACAGATTAGTATACATAATTTAATATAAAAGTATTCATATATATTCTTGTTTTGTTGGCTGAAGGACCCTAAAATAAATGATACCCACGTAGCAACATGCAGACTAATGCACAGGTCTTGGTTTCTAACGCCATTCTCCAATAAAAGGAATTAGGGCAGTGTCGGGAAATGACTGATTGTAGGACTGAGGCAGGACATAAACGAGATGATCCTGGAACATCTTAGAGTGCGAGAAAGTAAGACAATGCTAAAAAGCCAAACCAAACCAAAAACTCATGCACTCATAATGATTAAGGGTATGTCAAAGAGACGGGAGTCCAATGAAAGCGTTCCAATTGTTTAAAACAAAAACAATTTGAACAAAATAAATACTATTGAATTATAACTCAAAGTTTAAGATATGTATCTATGAGTCCATATTCATATAAATAAATAGATGAAGGAGAATAAACAAATTGCCTATGTAGAAGAATTTGAAATAATTTATGTAGAAACTTTGCCCTCAAGGAAATAAAGTATAACTCCTTACTCTTGAAATGTGAGCTACACACAGTACAACTTCTTTCTAAAGAGTACAGTATGGAAAGGGGAAAAACCACAGTAACTTTACAGTGATAAACCTGACAAACTCTGCCTCGGCCCTGTGGTCAAGTTCAGCATCCCATAATAAATCATGTTGATGGTATGTGCCTTTGATATGATGAGATAAAATGGCAACATATCTCTGTGATTTCCTCCCCCAAATATATAACCCCATTCTAATCATGAGAAACACATTAGATAACTCAAAATTGGGAAACGTTTTGCAAAATACCTAATCATTACACCTCAAAACCATCCAAATCATCAAAAGCAAGGTAAGTGTGAGAAACTAGCATAGCCAAGAGGAGCCTAGAAGCAGCATGACTGAATATAATGTGGTATTCTGGATCTAAGGCTAGGCAAGAAAAGAACATTAGGTAAAAACTAAGGAAATCTGAATAAAGTATGAATTTTAGTTAATAGTTTACTAATATTGGTTTGTGAATTGTAACAAATGTCCCATACTAATATAAGATATTAATAATAGGGCAAATGGGATGCAAGGTATATGAACTCCTGTCATATCATTGTAATTTTTTGTGAATTTAAAACTAATCTAAAGTAAAAATATTTTTTTAAATGAATCTAATTAAAGCTTTCAAAAGTAATTTAAATGCTTTATTAAAATAAGATGGATATGATTCTTCCTAACTCCTTTAGTGTGCTTTGTTTTCATGTAATTTGGAAAGTACAAGAAATTGAAAGAGAGCAGAACCCTTAATTACCTATTGAAAGCTATGTCTGGCTGCCTTTTCTGTGTCCTCAGTAAGTAATAAGAACATTTTAAGCTAAAGGTTAGCTCTGGAGGGAACATTGTACATGAAAAGAAAGAAAAAAAAAAAAAAAAGGACAAAATGCTTTCTCCAGTGTTTTTATATCACTGCTGTAAAAAATGTTGTGTCGGCACATAAAAACATTTTATCTACTGTAGTCCCCAAAGAGTAATCTTTATATATTCAGTAAATAAGTGCATGTTAGGTTTGAGCTAGTCTTCTATTACTGTGGGGCTTAAACTGGCAAATGCTAGGAGTAAAATGTTTAAATGCTTAAAAATGGTTTGTAAAAGTATTGAAGCAAATGATCTTTTTGAAATTAAATGGAAAGAAAAAAAAATAAATGTTTAGTACACATGCAAGGATAGTTGGAAGGTTCATTGCCTTCTGCTAGATTTTGTTTTGTAACCAACACAAATTTCTCTAAATACAATATTGATGGTTTTATTATCAAATGTATAAATCAGAATTTAATATTTTTCTCACACCTATTATTCTGGAATATTTTAAAAGATGATGTTCTTTTTGTGTGTGTCTGGAAACACAAAGAGTTGTAATTTAAGGCACACTATGCAGTTTGCCAAGTAGATTTTGACAGTGGTGCTCCATTAATATTTTACTCAGAATGAAAAATGAATATCAGACCATTTTACTTATTCTCTCTGGAGTCTAGTAACCTATTGCTTTGCTCCAAGGGAAGTCCTAGTTCTTCTAAAGAATGGGGTCTTTGAAACCTCTCAGAGAAACCTCACTCTCATCTGTCCACTTTTTATTTATGCTTTAATAAAAGTTTTTTAGGCAATCCAAGATCAATGACACTTTGTTAGGACAAAGCTCGGGAAATAAGGATTTCTTTCAATATACTCCATTTTGATTTCAGCTGAAGAGATTATGATGTTTGATCTCTAACTATCAGGAAAAATGAAGGTTACATTCTAACAGCAGCCTATCTGGGACCTTCCCATCCAGGTGTGGCTAAGTCCTCAGTCATGACAGAGCCCTGGACTGGGAGTCTGGGCTCTGACAAGAACTCTAGATCTGCTCCTGCTCTCTGTTAACACATTTGGGTAAATCTTTCCATCACTTTAAAGCTGCATTTGCTCACATGAAAATGTGAGAGGTTGTTTTCCTCACTACATCTATTAGTTTTCTTCTTTCCCACTTTCTAATAATCTCATAGTACAAATTTGGTTGAAGGAGTCATGCACCATTCTTCCCTGTGAAGCATTTTGGAAAGAAGCAAGAGGAAAACTGGCATGAGTACAAGTGATGTGTGCAGCAAACGGATGGGTAAGTGTATCTCATTGCTGTTATATAGTATGCAAAGTCCAATTTCTTTTCCTGACTTGTCAGAATATCTAATACAAAATTTTAAATCTAAACTTTGAGAAGTACTAAATGCAGTCCTGGAAAGACCTTGCTTATAAATGAAGAACAAGAACTGGACACTTAGTTGGCATTTCTAAGGATACCACCATATATTTTTCAAATGTAATTTACAATCTATAACTATAGAAATAGTTTTGTAGGCAATAAAGTCGATGTGATTTTATACAGTCTTAGATTCTGTATCTTTGGGAAGGACATGAGATGAATCTATAAAGACATCCTGGCTGGGTGGTTCAGTTGGTTGGAGCCGTATCCTATACACCAAAAGGTTGCAGGTTCAGTTCCTGGTCAGGGCACATACCCAGGTTGTGGTTTCAATCCCTGGTTGGGGCATGTACGGGAGGCAACTTATTGATGTCTCTCTCTCTCTCTCTCAAATCAATAAAAACAAATCCTCAGGTGAAGATTAAAAATATGTAAAGATACATCCCATCAATTTTTAATGTTTTTTTTAGGACTGATTTTATCTGTTTTATACAGAGAGATATAGACATTCACATAACACATTATACATCTATATAGATCTAAATATTTAACTCTACAAAATTTACCATTATTTGGAATGAAAATGAGATATAAGTATGACTGCTATAGAAATTATTACCAAATTTGACTAATTTATGAGTGTAATTTACTATATATTAAGTGATTAAAGGAGAAAAATTATATTATCTACTCAGCAGGCCTGGAAAAAGCATTGATCCCATTCAGCAATGATTCAGATTACACACTTTTTGCAAAGTAGCAGAGGAAGAAAACTTAAAACCTGATGGAGAATGTCTTCAAAAACCTATAGCAACATCATACTCAATATTGAGATTTTAAAATCAGTAAAAAGCTGAACAATGCTACATCACCATGTAAATTAGACAGTGTTTTGAAAATTTTATTTATTGTAATATGATAAGAAAAAATAATAAAGTTATTAAAATAAGAATAAAGCAACAACTTGTCATTGTTTACAGGTGACATGATTATCTATATAAAAATACCCAAATAATCTATAGAAAAAATTATTAGTAAAAGAGAGTTTAACAATGTCCCCAATATATAAAAGTCTATTGCATTCTTACAAACTGACAACAAAAACAATTTTAAAAAGCTACCACTTTTAATGGCAACAACAACAACAATAAAACAAAGGTACATAAAAGCAAGCCTTAACAAAAGGTGCCCAAGAATTTAGTTGAGGACACTATAAAAAATAAACAAAAGATATCAGAGAATAGCCCTTTTATACTTAAAATATGTAATGTACACAAAAGAATGTATATAACAATAACATATATAAAGAATAATTAAATAAAATGGAATACCTGCTTTCCAGCTTCAAGAAGTACATTAGCAGTCTGTCTCCGAAGTTCCTCCTTGCCCTACTTGCTCTAAATCCACTGTCCTGAAGGTGTGTTACCTATTTCCTTGCTTCATTTAATTATTTTTAACATGTAGTTCTGCATTCCTATCTATTTATTTAGCTTTGTCTGTTTTAAACTTTATCTGAATGGAATCTTATGTGTCCTTCCACAGCCAGCTGTTTTAAATATGCAGCTAGAATGAGTCACATAACTCTAGTGCATATACTTACTCTGTGTTTAGCACTCTATGAGTCCATAACATTACTGTATCTCTTCAGTCAACTCTCAGTGGGTATTGGGGATGTTTTCAGTAATTTAGTATCGCAAACAGTGCTTCTGTGAAGTTCATTTCACATGTATTCCTGGTGTACCCATGCAATATTTTTTCTAGAATACACGTGTAGAAAGATAATTGCTGGGCTAGGGGGTATACAAAGACACCCTTTTCTCCCTAATGGCAAATTGTTTCCCAAAGTGGTTGCACTTTTTGCAGTTCTATCATTAGTGTATGAGATACCTGTTGCCTCAGACTCTTTGCCACACAAGCACAGTCAGACTATTTAATTTTTCCCCAATCGGGTTGGTATTTGTTGACCTTTCACTGTGATTGTATCAGTTTCCTATTGCTGTTGTAACACATTATCACAAATGTAGTGGCCTAATGCATCATAAATTTATTAGCTTATAGTTCTGGAGAAGTCCAAAATCATTCTCCCTGTGCTGAAGACAAGATGTTGGCAGAGCTGGTACCTTCTGGAGTCTCCAAGAACAGAATCTGTTCCTTGCCTTTTTCAACTTCTAGATGCCATCTCCATTTCTAGGCTTGTGACTCCTTCTTTGTTATCACTCAAGTCTCTTGTTTCTGTGTCACATCTTCCCCTCCTGCTTTTTCTCTACTTGTCTATTTCTTATAAGGATTCTTATGATTATATTGTGTCCATGTGGATAATCCATGACAATCTTGCCTCAGGATACTAACTTAATCACATTAACAAGCTCCCTTTTGCCCTGTAAACTAACATAGTCAAAGTTCTGAGGATAAGGACATAGCTATTGTTGGGAAGCCATTATTCTGTCTATGAAGTAGTTTCATTTTATTTTATATTGAGATATAATTGACATAAAACATTATATTAGTTTCAGGCATACAATATAATGTATATATTGTGAAATGATGACCGTAATAAGTTTAATTAACATCCATCACCACACATACAGGTTTTTTTTTCTTGTGATGAGAAATTTTAATATCTACTCTCTTAGCAACTTTCAAATATACAATACAGTATTATTATTAAGCATAGTCACTTTGTTTTACATTACATTTCCAGGACTTAATTATTTTATAACTTTAAGTTTATACCTTTTGATCCCCTTCACCAATTTTGCCCACCCCCTATTCCCCATCTCTAGCAAACAAACACCAATCTGTTCTCTGTATCTGTCTCTGTCTGATTTAGTTCAATTAGCACAATGCCCTCAGGTTCATCCATGTTGTTGTAAAAGGCAGAATTTCCTTATTTTTATTGCTGAATAATATTCTTTGGTGTATGTATACCACAATTTCTTTATGCATTAATCCATCAGTGAACACTGAAGTTATTTCCATATCTTGGCCACTGTAAATAATGCTGCAATGGATATGTGGGTTTCAGATATCTTTGAGTTAGTGTCCTCATTTCCTTTGGCTAAATACCCAAGAGTGGAATTGCTGGATCATATGGCTGCACTAATTTACATCCCCACCAACAGTGTATGAGGGTTTACTTTTCTCCACCAACACTTGTTATTTCTTGCCCTTATTATGATAACCACCTTAACAGGTGTGAGATGTTATCTTACTGTGGTTTTGATTTGCATTTCTCTGAGTACTGGTGACATTGAGTACCTTTTCATGTACCTGTTTGCCATCTGTATGTGTTATTTAGAAAAAGTCTATTCAGATCTTCTACCCATTTAAATTGGATTGTTTGAGGTTTTTGAATACTGAGTAGTGTGAGTTCTTTATATATCTTGGATACTAACCCTTATCAGAAATATGATTTACAAATATTTACTCCCATTCTTTTGGTTGAGTTTTCATTTTGATGATGATTTTCTTTGCTGTGCAGAAGCTTTTTTAGTTTAATACAGTCCTACATATTTACTTTTACTTTTGTTGCCTTTGCTTTTAGTGTTAAATAAAAAAATCATTGACAAAATCAATGTCAAGGAGTTTACTGCCTTTCTTGTAGGGGTTTTATGGTTTTAGGTCTTATGTTCACATCTTTAATTTATTTTGAGTTCTTTTTATGTATGGTGAAAGAATGGTCCAATTTCATTGTGTGTGTGTGTGTGTGTGCGCATATGTGTGTGTATGTGTGTGCGTATGTGGCTGCCTAGTTTTTCCAACACTGTTTTTTTTTTTTTTTAATTTTTTTATTTTGGTTTTTCAATTACAGTTGTCCCCTTTTCCCCCAATTTCTCTCCCCCACCCAACCCACCCCCTCTCCCACAATCATATCCCTCCCCGTTGTCCATGTCCATGAGTCTTTCATGCAGGCTCTTTAATTAAACCCTTGCCTTACTTATCCCCCTTCTCTCCCTCTCCCCTCCCCCCTATTGACTGCTATTCTGCTCTTTGTTCTATTTAGTTCCTTTGTTTGTGTTGTTCTTTAGTTTCCTGTATTAGGTGATATCATATGGTATTTTTCTTTCTTTGCCTGGCTTATTTCACTAAGCATTAATTCTCTCTAGTTCCATCCATGTTGTTGCAAATGGCAGGAGTTCCTTCTTTCTTTTTGCTACATAGTATTCCATTGTGTAAATGTACCACAGTTTTTTGATCCACTCATCTACAGATGGGCACTTAGGTTGTTTCCAGCACTTAGCTATTGTAAACAGTGCTGCAATGAACATAGGGGTGCATAAGTTCTTTTGAATTGGGGTTTCAAGATTCTTCGGGTATAATCCTAGTAGTGGAGTCATTGGTTCAAAAGGCAGTTCCATTTTTAATCTTTTGAGGTAATTCCATACTGTTCTCCATAGTGGCTGCACCAGTCTGCATTCCCACCAACAGTGCAGTAAGGTTCCCGTTTCTCCACATCCTTGCCAGCACTTGTTGTTTGTTGATTTGTTGATGATGGCCATTCTGACTGGTGTAAAATGGTATCTAATTGTGGTTTTTATTTGCATCTCCCTGATGGCTAATGATGTTGAGCATTTTTTCATGTGTTTATGGACCTTCTGTATGTCCTCTTCGGAGAAGTGTTGTTCAGGTCCCTTGCCCATTTTTTAATTGGGTTGTTTGTTTTCTTGATGTTGAGTCATATCAGCTCTTTATATATTTTGGAAATCAGTCCCCTGTCTGTGATGTCATTGGCAAATATGTTTTCCCATATGGTTGGTTTCCTTTTCATCTTGCTGATGTTTTCTTTTGCTGAGCAGAAACTCTTCAGTTTGATGTAATCCCATTTATTTATTTTTTCCTTTATTTCTCTTGCTTTAGGAGATGTATCCGTGAAGAGATTGTTACGTGAGATATCTGATATTTTCTTGCCTATGTTTTCCTCTAGGACTTTTATGGTGTCACGGCTTACATTTAAGTCTTTGATCCATCTTGAGTTTATTCTCGTGTGTGGTGTAAGTTGGTGGTCTAGTTTCATTTTTTTGCAGGTCCCTATCCAGTTCTCCCAGCACCATTTGTTAAAGAGGCTCTTCTCACTCCATTTTATGTTCCTTCCTCCTTTATCAAAGATTAGTTGACCATAGAGGCCTGGGTTTATTTCTGGACTCTCTATTCTGTTCCACTGATCTATATGTCTGTTCTTATGCCAGTACCATACTGTTTTGATTACAGTGGCTTTGTAGTATTGTTTGATATCTGGTGTTGTGATTCCTCCTGCTGTGTTCTTCTGTCTCAAGATTGCTTTTGCTATTCGGGGTCTTTTTTGGTTCCATATGAATTTATGGAGTATTTGTTCTAGGTCTGTGAAATATGTCATTGGTATTTTAATAGGGATTGCATTGAATCTGTAAATTGCTTTGGGTAGTATGGCCATTTTGATGATGTTGATTCTTCCCATCCAAGAACATGGTATTTGCTTCCATTTATTTGTTTCTTCCTTAATTTCTTTCTTCAATGTTATGTAATTTTCAGAGTACAGGTCTTTTATCTCTTTGGTTAAGTTTACTCCTAGGTACTTTATTTTTCTTGTTGCTATAGTAAATGGTATTTTCTTTTTTGTCTCTGTCTCTGCTATTTTATTGTTGGTGTACAGAAATGCCTTAGATTTCTGTATATTTATTTTGTACCCTGCGATTTTGCCAAATTCACTTATTATATTGAGTAGTCTTTTAGTAGAGTTTATAGGATTTTCTAGGTATACTATCATGTCATCTGCATATAATGAAAGTTTCACTTCCTCTTTCCCAATTTGGATGCCTTTTATTTCTTTTTCTTGTCTGATTGCTGTGGCTAGGACTTCCAACACTATGTTGAAAAGGAGTGGAGAGAGTGGACAACCTTGTCTAGTTCCTGAGTTCAGGGGGAATGCTTTCAGTTTTTGTCCATTGAGTATGATGTTGGCCTCAGGCTTCTCATATATAGCCTTAATTATGTTAAGATATGCTCCCTTTATTCCCATTTTGCTGAGTGTTTTCATCATAAATGGGTGTTGTACTTTATCAAATGCTTTTTCTGCATCTATTGATATGATCATGTGATTTTTGTCTTTCATTCTGTTTAGGTGATGTATTATATTTATTGATTTGCGAATATTAAACCATCCTTGCATCCCTGGAATGAAGCCCACTTGATCATGATGTATGATCTTTTTGATGTATTGCTGGATCCTGTTTGCCAATATTTTATTGAGGATTTTAGCATCGATGTTCATCAGTGATATTGGCCTGTAGTTTTCTTTCTTTGTTGTGTCTTGACCTGGTTTGGGGATTAGGATAATACTGGCTTCATAGAAAGAGTTTGGGATTTTCCCCTCTTCTTGGATTTTTTGAAACAGTTTGAGGAGGATAGGAGTTAGTTCTTCCCTGAATGTTTTGTAGAATTCACCTGTGAAGCCATCCGGTCCAGGGCTTTTGTGTGCTGGGAGATTTTGGATTACTGTTTCAATTTCCTTTTTTGTTATTGGTTTGTTGAGACTTTCCACTTCTTCTTGATTTAGTTTTGGGAGGTTGTATGTTTCTAGAAATTTGTCCATTTCTTCTAGATTGTCAAATTTCTTGTCATACAGTTGTCTGAAGTAATTTCTAACTATCATTTGTATTTCTGAGGTATCAGTCGTGCTTTCTCCTCTTTCATTTCTGATTTTGTTTATTTGTGTCTTCTCTCTTTTTTTCCTTGATTAGACTGGCTAGAGGCTTGTCGATTTTGTTGATTTTTTCAAAGAACCAGCTCCTAGTTTTGTTGATCTTTTGGATTGTTTGTTTAGTCTCTATGTCATTTAGTTCTGCTCTGATCTTGATGATTTCATTCCTTCTTCTTGCCCTAGGCTTTGTTTGTTGTTGTTGTTCTAGTTCTTGTAGCATTGTGGTTAGGTTTTTTATTTCAGATTCTTCTAGCCTTTTCAGATATGCCTGTATTGCTATAAACTTCCCTCTCAGGACTGCTTTTGCTGTGTCCCACAGGTTTTGGGTTGTTGTGTGCTCATTATCATTAGTTTCTAGAAATTTCTTGATTTCTTCTTTGATGTCATTGTTAACCCATTCATTATTTAATAGCATGTTATTCAATCTCCATGAGTTTGGGTGTCTTTGATTTTTTTCTCTGAGGTTGATTTCTAGTTTCAGGGCATTGTGATCTGAAAAGATGCTTGATATGATTACAATTTTCTTGAATTTGTTGAGGCTTGTTTTGTGACCTATCATGTGGTCTATCTTTGAAAATGTCCCATGTGCACTTGAAAAGAATGTATATTTTGCTTCTTTGGGGTGAAAAGTTCTATATATATCAGTTAGATCCATGTGGTTTAGTGTGTTGTTCAATGCCTGTATATCCTTGGTGTTTCTTTGCTTTGATGATCTGTCTATTGTTGATAATGGAGTGTTGAAGTCCCCTACTATGAGTGTGTTGTTGTTGATATCCTTTTTGTGGTCTTCTAGTATTTGCTTTATGTATTTGGGTGCTCCTATGTTGGGTGCATATATGTTTATCAAAGTCATATCTTCTTGATGGATTGTTCCTTTAAGTATTATGAAGTGTCCTTCTTTGTCTCTTTTTATTGTCCTTGCTTTGAAATCCATTTTGTCTGATATGAGAACTGCTACCCCGGCTTTTTTTTCTGGTCCGTTTGCTTGGAATATTTTTTTATATCCCTTTACTTTCAGTCTGTGTAAATCTTTTGTTTTGAGGTGTGTTTCTTGTAGACAGCAAATATGTGGATCCTGTTTTCTTATCCATTCCGTTACCCTATGTCTTTTAATTGGAGCATTTAATCCATTTACATTTAAGGTTATTATTGACGTGTATTTATTCATTTCCCTTTGTACCTCTGTTCCTCTCCTCTCTTGGTTTTTCTTCTTTTTTTCTTAGAACAGTCCCTTTAGCATCTCTTGCAATGCTGGTTTGGTGGAGATGTATTCTTTCAGTCTTCCTTTGTCTGAGAAACTCCTTATTTCACCTTCTATTTTGAATGAGAGCCTTGCTGGGTAGAGTATTCTTGGTTGTAGGCCTTTGTTTTTCATTGCTTGAAATATTTTTGACCATTCCCTTCTGGCTTGTAATGTTTCTGTTGAGAAATCAGTTGATAGCCTTATCGGAGCTCCCTTGTATGTTATTTGCTGCTTTTCTCTTGCTGCTTTTAGGATTCTCTCTTTGTCTTGGAATGTTGCCATTTTAACTATGATGTGCCTTGGAGTGGGTTTTTGGGGGTTCCTCTTGATTGGAACTCTCAGTGCTTCTTGGACTTGCATAGCTTTTCCTCTCATCAGGTTCGGAAAATTTTCTGTCACTATTTCTCCTATCAGATTTTCAATTCCATGTTCCTTTTCTTCTCCCTCTCGTATTCCGATGATCCTTAAATTATTTTTCCTAATGCTATCCTGTAATTCCCTTACATCTTGTTCATATTTTTTCAATCGTTTTTCATTTTGCTGTATTGTCTGGGAGTTTTTCTCTACATTATCTTCTAACTCACTAATCCGATCCTCTGCTTTGTTAAGTCTGCTTTTGACTGATTCTACTGTGTTTTTCAGTTCAGAGATTGTATTCTTAAGTTCTTCCTGGTTCCTGTTAACAATTTCTATGTCTTTTTTTATGCTGGTGTAGTTCTCTGCCAGTTCCCTGTAATTTTCTTGGAGCTGCTGGTAACTTTCTTGAAGGTTGTCATAGTTGATTTTAAGGATGTCGAGTATATTGAGCTTCTTTACCACCATTGTTTTGAATTCCATGTCTGACATTTGGGCTATGTCTATTTCGTCTATCTCTCTTTCTGAGGATTCCTCTTTTCTTTTCATTGAGGGGTTATTTTTGCGTCTTACCATGTTGGATTCTTTTTGTTTTTATTTATTTATTTATTTATTTATTTATTTATTTATTTATTTTGGGGGGGTAGTCTGCTTTGACTTCCCTCCTTTGTGGTGTAATATTCTTTATCGAAGGTCTGGGAGTTTCAGTGGTGCAGTCTCTTTGATATCCTGAGCCTGATGGTCTTGAGTTACCCTTTATGTCGTTTGTTTATGCTGTTCGGTTATATTTCAGATGTTCTTTGATAGGATCTTCCTTCTGGCTACTTGGTTGAGAGTCACTCTATCTGCTTTGTCTTGAGTTCTTTTGTGGATATGCTGTTAAAGACATAAACACACAGCCCAGGCAGGAGACCCACACCCTCAGAAAGTATCCCCCACTCTATCCTGCTATCGTTAGCCAACTAGCCCGTATTAATATAAATGTAAAGAGATTTGAGCTTTTATACTATAAGAAGAATAGATAAGAGTTGTTTTGGGGGAGGAAAAATATAATTTTTGATAGAGGGGTTGATAGATTAATAATAGTTGAGACTGTGCAAGCCAGTTAGTAATATTTACATTGTATGTTAATAAAAATAGAAGAAAAGGATAGAAAAATACATAGTATAGTAAGAAAGTGGGGATTGTATTGTATTTGGGTTTATATAGTAATTATATTATATTATTTAGAGTGATAGGGGGGCTAAGCTAGACACACAAACGAATAAACCATGATTAAAGAGAAAGGATGAGAAGGAGAGGTTATATGTAACACGTTAGAGATAAAGTTTGTTATTATTGGAAGAGGTGAAGGAAAAACACCCCCCCCCCAAAATCCCCAAGAAAATAGAAGAAAGAAAAGAAGAGAGAAGAGAAGAAAATAAAAAATTTACCACAAAACCCCCCTAAAAAAAACCCCAAAAGGGAAGAAAGAAAGGAACAAAGAAAGATAGAAAAGAAAGAATAAAGAAGAAAGAAAGAAAGAAAAAAGAGAGAAAAAAAATTAAAAAATATATATACATATACCCCCCAAAACCCCCCCAAAAAAACCCCAGGAAAAGAATAAAGAAAGAAGGAAAGAAAAGAAATAATTAAGAAGAAAGAAAGAACAAGGGAGAAAAAATTTGGGAGAAAAAATTTGGAAAAAAAAATCGATGTTTTTACTCCGTTTTAGCCTTGGTGTGTTGCCTTCTTTTTCTGGGTCCGCAGCTGGTCTAGTGTGGCAGGTCAGAGGTTCTTTTTTTTTGCAGGACTGGTGCGCGCCCCCGGTTGCCGCTATGGTGCGCGCCCCCGATTGCCGCTATGGTGCGCGCCCGCGGTTGCCAGCACGGCGCGCTCCCTTGCTGCTTGCTGGAGCCAGTTGAGGTGCCCTTGCGCGCAAGCCCCTGCGCTCTCGGGCGGCCCGAGAGTTTGCCCCGTGGTTGGAGCCCACTGCTGCCGGGCTGCGGCGGTTCCCAGTTCGCGCCGAGGTGTCCCTGCCCGCGCGGGCGGCCCGAGCTCTTTCCCCGGGATTGGCTCCTGCTTTCGCTGGGCCGCGGCGGTTCCCCGTTCGCGCGAGGTGCCCCTGCCCGTGCGGGCGGCCCGAGCGCTTTCCCCGGGATTGGCTCCTGCTTTCGCTGGGCCGCGGCGGTTCCGCGTTCGTGCCGAGGTGTCCCTGCCCGCGCGGGCGGCCCGAGAGCTTTCCCCGGGATTGGCGCCAACTGACCCCGGGCTGAGGTGCTTTTGCGCTCGCGCGCCGCCCCGTGCCCTCAGTCCCGCTGAGCCGAGCTCCGGGAGTTGGTCTCTCGCCTCTTAGGGCAGGGCCAGGGACACTTGTGCTCAGTGGAATCGAGCGTCTGTGGGTCGCCGCCTCCCGCTGTTCCCGTGCTGCAGCTGCCCACCTTCCCTCACCCGTCTGGGCAGGCACAAACAGAGCCTGCGCTAGTGGTCTGCTTTCCGGCCTGGGGCCCTGCGCCCACGGGAGCTGTCTAGGGGTGTCTGTGCACAGTCCTCTGCGTGTTCAGTGGGCCCTCCCTGTGCCCATTGGGGCACTGATCTTATGTCCGTTGGGGAGTGTCCGAGGGACGCCTGGACTCACGGCCCACGCACCTGGGCCAGTGAATGAGAGCACTTCCCTATGCGCGCCCCCGCGACCCAATGGTAGGGTTGAGGAGTGGATGAGCGGGCCTCTGCGCCTGGGCTCCTCCAGAACGGCCTACCACCCCCAAACTTTCCTCCCGTCTCCACCGTCCACTAGAGAAAAATATAAAGGAGAATTATGTTCTCACTTGCCCGGCAGCACGCTGTCTCCTGTCCTTCAGCGCCAATGCCACTTGGTCGAGTCCCGTCTCTGCCAGCGGGCAGAGATCTGCTCTCCACCTGACTCCTCTCTGGGGTAGCCTGTGGTCGCCAAAAATCCTTTGTGTGCTTCCCGCCACAGCTCGGGCAGCCGCCCCAGTCAGGAATCCCATTTCGTCCCCTTTTTCTCCGCTATCCTCACTAAACAGGTTGTTCCCAGATGGATTTTCTCTAATCCAGCAGTGCCTTGGCTCAACTCCCGCCAATGTCCAGCTGCTCACTGAGATGTTCTGTCTGCAATTAGACCAAACTGCAGACGGGTCTCCGGAGCCTAAAACCGCAACCTCTCCTCACTCCTCCGCCATCTTACCTGAATACCTCCAACACTGTTTATCAATGAAACTGTCTTTTCCCCATTGTATAACCATGGCTTCTTTTTATCATATTTTAATTGACTATATATGTAAGGTTTATTTTTGGGTTCTCTCTTCTGTTCCACCTTACTCAGCAAAACACATTTTCCCAGTTAAAGGATATCTTTTTGCTGGGAGGGCACATTCTACTTTGAATAATGGCTTATTTTCATTGAGTCATTAAACAAACACTTTTATCACTTAAAACAAAAACAACAACAGACATTGCTAGTAGTTTAAGACAAATAGGTAAATAAGGCTGACACAATCCTTATTTACCCAAATTTCATTCCTACTAAGCTACCAGTCAGGTACTGTCTGTGGGGTCTCGCACCCCATCTCTGATAGGGATCAAACTATGTTCCTAAAACTATTTCTGTACCAAGATTTTCTCAAATATAACTTGGGGTTTTTCCCTTTGTTCACGTCATCTTTCCTTAGACATGTATGTTTGAACTGAAAAATAACTGGCCCTCTCTTCCTTAAAAACAATGATAACTCCTTCTTTTGAAGAATTGAGTGTGGAAATTATATTTTGGATGACTTATCTAGAAAGCAAAAGTATTAGCTTTAATTTTTTCTAAACTTCATATTTTTCATGTCTCAGTCATACAGGTTATAAGAATGTAGGCTCTAAAATTTGAAAAATAGGATTCATTAAAATTAAGAACTTAACATTCATCAAAAGACACTGTTGATAGAGAGTGAAAAGTCAAGTTAGAGGCTTGGAGAAGATGCCTGCAATAAATGTACCACATAGTCATATTTCAAATACATAAAGCTTATAAATTAGTTGTGAGGAAGGCATTGTGGTGAAAAAATGAGCAAATCACACCAACAGACACTTTACAAAAGGAGATCTCCAAATGGCCATTAAACATATGAAAAGGTAGTCAATGTCATTTATAACCAGGGAACTGCAAATTTAAACATGCTTACGCACCAGAAAGATTAATATCTGAGGAACAGGCAACTTATATCCAAGTGTTAACCAGGATATAAAGAATTGTAATTTCCATTCACTGCTAGTGAAAGTGATAATTAGCATAGCTATTTTGGAAACCTCTCATTATCTACTAAAGCTGAATATAGAGCTGTATTATATCCCAGCAATTCTAATCTGAGCTAAATACCAAACAGAAATGGGTACATTTGTCCACCAAATGACATGAAAAAGAATATTCATGGTGCAGAATCATAAATAACCCAAATATCCATCAAAAGTGGAATGAATATATAAAACTGAGGTGTGTTTTAAAAATGAAATGCTATGCTATGATGAAAAAAAATTAACTACAACCACAGAAGTAACTTGGGTCAATTTTATAGACAATTTTCAGTGAAAGAAGGCAGGCACCAAAAACTACATGCTTATGATTTCATTTATGTGAATTTTAAGGTTCATCAATACTAATTTATGATGACTGACCTCAGATAACAGTAGTTAAAAATAGTAGTCATTAAGGGTAAAATAATAGTTAAAAATAGTAGGGTTTTTTTTTTTTTTTTGGAGTCTTCTGTGCAAGGAATGTTCCTCAGTTTGATCCATGTGGTATGTATATGTGTATACATTCATTGAGCTGTTTAGTTAAGATATGTGCTCCTTACCAAAACAATGCCTGCCTCAAAACAACAATAATAAGTTAAGATAAATTCTGGGTAGTTGTTTTAAATATGTCCACAAATTCTTTAACATGTACTTTCCTTTCAAAAGGTGAGTCCCATTTTCTTGCCCCTTGAGTACTTCGAGACTTACTTCCAGTGAATAGAATGTGGCAGAAGTGCAGGTGTGTCCCCTCTGAGATGAGGCTACAAAGAACACTGGGGCTTCCTGCTTGTTCACTCTGGTGAATCGCTTACTTGGGTGGATGGAGGGAACTAGCTGTATGTTGGGAGGACACAGTTGGCCCCTTTCAATCACTATGACACTCTCGAATTCCTGACCCTGAGAAATTGTGAGATAATAAATTTATGTTGCTTTAAACTAAATTTTAGGGTGATTTGTTATGAAGCAGTACATAACTAATATACCCCTTCACTCATGAATCCGGAGATTTAAGCAGGAAACTGCTTCAAATTTTTCATCTGTACAATGGGAGTAAGAAAAAAACTTATATCATGTATACCATGTAAATATGATCCTCTTGGAGAATACTGACAGCATTAGCCAAAATTGCCATTCACCAAGAATTCCTTCAAATGAGGTGTATGCAGAAGAAAATAGAAGATTGTTTGCTTAACTTTAAATCTCTCCATAGTTTTTAAAAAACTACTGTGACTCAGCATGACTGGTGTGGCTCAGTGAGTTGGGCATCATCCCACAAACTGAAAGGTTGCTGCTTCAATTCCCAGTCAGGGAACATTCCTGGGTTGCAGGCCAGGTCCCTGGTTGGGGGTGGGAAAAAGGCAACTGATGGATTCTTCTCTCACATATTGATGTTTCTTTCCTTCTCTTTCTCCCTCCCTAACCCTCTCTCTAAAAGTAAATAAATAAAATCTTTTAAAAAATAAGTTAAAACTCTTACAACTTAATTACATCTTGATTTTAGATTTCTCAAGTCATAACATTTATCTGGAAAACAGACAAACAACTCAATAAAATAGCATTAAAATTCCAGGCAATAGTCTTGGAGGGGTGGCGGGTGGGTGAGCAGGAGACAATTCTATTCAGTCCAGACCTTACCTATAAAACATTAACTAATCCTTGTTCAAAGATAAAATCTTTATGGATATAATTGAAAGATATTGTTATTCCAAATGTCTAATTCCAGCTGCATTATAAAGACCATCCATTAAGTTACAGTGGCTTTTCTTTTATACCCTTTCCCTAGAGCTGAATGTTACACTTACATGGCAAATAATAAATAGGAGGCTACTTTAATAAAGATCTCAGTCATAATTCTTAATGACAGGAAAGTAACACAGAGCTCTCTTATATTAGGTAAAATTGGGTAAAATGTAAAAGGTAAAAGCAAACCACAGCTTAATTAAATTAATACAACATAATTCCTATTATCCTCTTAAATTGAACAAATCCTCTTAAATAAAGAATACATTAAAATAACTGTGGGTAAAAACACAATTTTTCCAAAAAATTTTAATATAAATAGTGTATTTAAATTATGGTTCCATTTTTTCCAACTCGAATATTTATGAGCATTCCTTAAGTTCTATAGAGATTTATAGTTCTTACATCCACTTAAAGCTGAATAACATTTTTTAAAAATTTGAGTTAAAACTTTTTTCATATACTTTTTAATGTGGGTAAAACACAGATTATCTTTTTGGAGTATAAAATTGTTAAAACTAGGTAGTCTGAGAATTGTTCTGGCTAGTGCAGATAAGTTCACATTCCATTTTATCTACTTTTTGTTTTCTTTTTCTTTTTTTGACTGAGCTCAAGTTTGAAATACAAGCCATTAAAAAGGAGGTCAACATCACTGAGATATGAGAACAGTTTTGATTATAGTTATTTCTGTGGAAGATAAAGATAATTTATCTTGTGTTGATTATAGGCTTACTTCCCTCTCAGGGCAAGTTCAAAATCATTTCCAACTTTATCAGTAGTGTTAAATAAAATTGTGTTTGCATTTATTCTTCCTGATAAAAATTTACTAAAATAGAATCACTAAAAATATGTATGTATGTATATATGCTATAATGGAAAGAGAATGAAGTTTGGAGTTAAGCCTTCAGGTAAAATCTGCTTTTGCCATTTACTACATTACTCTAGAGCAAGTATTAATATCTTTGTGAGCCTCTATTTCCCCATCTGTTAAATGGAGCTTGTGAAAATCACTTCATCAAGTCTGAGGATGAAAATGAAAACAATGCTTGCAAATCTTACAGGACAGTGTTTGACCAATAGTGCATGTTCCACAATCAGTTTCTATTATTATTAATACTTTTAACTATTATTATTACTCTTATTTTGTACTACTACTACTACTACTACTACTACTACTACTACTACTACTTTCATATCAGTTTTCCTAAAGGGCACACAGTAGTGATCATTTATGCATTTAAAATAATTTTTAAGTAGATTGGCTTTTCCTCAATAAATATTTTTTGATGTACATGTGTGGATTAAAGAAAGTGAATGCATAAATTGTCCTCTGGGTGGAGCGCCATGTCCTGGTTCACCCAACTCAACACATACACACTTTTCCTACCACCTACTGCTGTATTGGCTTGCTAGAGCTGCAGTAAGAAGCACCAAAAGCTGGGTTGCTAAAACTGGGTGTAAGAAATGTGTTTTCTCATAGTTCTTGATGCTAGAATTCTGAGACCAAACTGTTAGTGGGGTTGGTTTCTTCTGGGACTTCTCTCCTTGCCTTAGAGGTGGGCCACCTTCTGCCCATGTCTTCATATGATCTTCCCTCTTGTGTGTGTGTCTATGCCTTACTTTCCTCTTATAAGGAGGATACCTACCAGTCATTTTGGATTAGGGTTCACCCTAATGACCTCATTTTAACTTAATTTCTTCTTTAAAGACCCTATCTTCAAATACAGTCACATTCTGAGTTACTGGGGGTTAGGATCTCAATATATATATTTTTGGGAAGCAAAATTACATCTATAACAATTTACAAGGACTGATCACATATGAACTTTAGGAGCATTCATGATTGTGGCCCAAAATGATTTGGGACATCGAAAAGGAAGCTTATTTCCCTCTGTGCGTTGATGGGATTGGGGGTGGGGAAGAGTCAAGGTTAAGGATATTTGGAGAAGCCTTTGCCAGGCTGGATTTGTCTGTAGAGGATGATAAAGAAGGGCTGCTGGGCTGTCCAGGGCAGCCTTGTAGAAGGAACATAGACATAATCTAGGTCATCAGTGGTAGCAGATGGATTCCAATCATTTTAACTGAAATGCTAGGAAACCAATGGTTTGATGATTCAATAGCCAAAAAATTATCAGTATAACTTCTACATTAGTAAACTAAAGGAGAAAATACATATGATTATTTTAAATGATGAAGAAGAAATATTTGATAAAATGTAATACCTCTTTTTTTTTATTTTAAAAACACACAGAAGATTTATCAACTCTATAAAAGCTCTAACTTTTATCTGGGTCTAACCAGAAAAACAAAAAAGGAAATTTAATGCAGGCAAGTTGTAATACAGACAATAGGTGGAATGCCAGACATGAAACAGTAAGAGATTTGCAAGCAGAAAGTCACTAGTACCCCACGATTGTGGGTCATAGTGAGGACATGGCACAGCTACCCCAACACGGGGGGTCACAGGGAGGACATGGTATTTCCAGAGCCCAGGGACTGAGGCCATCTAGCAGAATGGGAATCACAGCATGGCTGTTGGGTGAAAACCAAAGGAGACAAGTAAGCTCTTGAAGTCATGAGAAAAAAGAAGAAATATCCTGGTCCTCTCTTTTCCCTGTCAGTGTCTTTGACTAGACCCAGTTGGGAACAATCTGATATGGAGGCAAGGCTATGCAATCACAGGTGATCTTTCATCTGTCATAAAGGGCTTCCTTAGCAGGAAAAGAGCAAAGAGCAAACAGGTTCCTGCCTGGCACAGGACTCTATCCCCCAAACAAAACAGCATCAGAGTTTGTGGAGAAGCTAGAGAGACAGTTTCATTAAGATTATGATATGACAATGATGTTAAATATTATCATGACTGATAAATGTGTTTGAGGTGACACTAATGCTGTTTGACAGGAAAACCACACCAGGAAGTATAAGATTTGGAGATGTCTTAATGTAATAAATTTGACCAAATGCCATAATTAGCAGATGCTATGGCATCTACACTAAAAAGATATGGAATTAAAAGAAAAACAATGAAACTAATAAAATCCAATAAGTTGCTTTATTCAAGATAAATATATCAAATCAATAGTATTCTTGTATACTACAAAAACTGCTTAGCTAATATAATAGAAAATGTTACATACAAAACCAACCAATAATATGTATTTAAGACTTTAGCTAATAAGTGATGAATAAGCACTTTATAGGAAAAATTTTAAACATTATTAAAGAATGCAAACATCTGATTAAAACGTACACTTTGTGGGTGGGACAGCTCAGCAGTATTTGTGTACATTTTCACAAAGTTAATATACAAAGTCAATGCAATTTCAATAAGACTTCTGGCAGGATTTGTTACAGAACTTGACAGACATATCCTAAAATAAGTAAGAGATGTTAAATATGCATGAACAGCTCAGATAGCTATGAAAAAGAAGAGCAAAGAGGTGACATACACCAGATCAACCAGAAATATATACTATGAATATGTGATAATAAAATCCTCAAGGGCAGGCACAAGAACGTATAGCTGGAACCAGGGAGCATGATAGAAAGCTTAGAAGTGAATCTATGGAGCATTTGATGTAGTATGAATGTGGACATTCTAAACAGTGGGGAAGTGCTGGGTTTTGCAGTAGGTGGTATTGGAAATAGTCACTAGGACAAATAAAGCTAAACCTCTTTATGACACTATTTATAAAGGAGAAATCCAGATTTAAGATTAAAGGTCTTAATAAGAAAGACAAAATTAGCAAGTCAATAGTTTGTCTCTACAAATTGCTTGTGTCACAATTTACTTAACTATTCACCTCCTGAGGGACATCTGGGTTGTTTCTAGTTTCTTACTATTTTGTAAGACTGCTGAGAACATTTGTGTACAGGTTTCTCTGTGAACATAAGTATCCATTTCTCTGGGATAACTGCCCACAAGTGAAATTGCTGGGTCACATAGTAATTACGTGTTTCGTTTTATAAGAAACTGTCGCACTGTTTCCAAGAGTGGTTGTACTGTTTTACATTCCCACCGAAAATATGTGATTCAGCTTCTCTGCCTCCATGCCAGCACTGGGTGTTGTCACGATTCTTCATTTCAGCCATACTGGTGAGTGTCTAGTAATTTCTCCTTGTGGTTTAATTGACATTTCCCTGAATGCTAATGATCAACATCTTTTTTATGTGCTTATTTGCCATAAGATGTACTTTTGAGGTTAGGAAAATAGTTCATTTGGAGAATCTTGAAGCAATAAATCTTGGAATGGGAAAAGAGTACAATGCACTTATTTGACTGGGGAACTAGAAGTATTTAAAGAGAAGCCAGAGAGGAAAACCTTGCTTAAAAAGCCAGAGAAAGAGTATAGAGGAAAAAGAGATTCTTTGTTTTAAATTTATTTTATTTTATTTTTTTATTGTTGTTCAATTATAGTTGTTCCAGTTTTCCCCCCATTGCTCTCCCCTGCCCTGCCCACCCCCCACTTCCACAGTCATTCCCTGCCTTGTTGTTCATGTCAACGGGTCCTTTATACTTGTTCCTTGAAGTCAAAGACATCCTGCCTTTATTTTTTTTTTCTTCAAGGTTGTGTATTCAAGGTCTGCTTTTAACCTCTAATGACACTGAAACACTAGGTGGTATTGGCTCCCATGACCAGTTCATGGTTCCTGTCTGTTCACCAGCTTTCTTTAAGCTCTGCCTCTTTGTGTCTGTACCCTGGAGAAGAATCTTTCTTACTGAAAACACCACTTTTCATATTCTGCCCCTTTCTCTCCCATTCAACTGAAAAAAAAAATTTTTTTTAGATCTTTACCCAAGGATATCTTTATTGATTTTAGAGTGAAAAGAAGGGAAAGAGAGAGAGCAAACCATTGAGCTGCTTTATCCAGTATGTGTCCTGACTGGGGATTGAACCCACAACATTTTGGTGTATGGGATGATGCTTTAACCAACTTAGTGACCTGGCCAGGGCTCAACTAAAATTTTTACTTATTTATAATTTATTTATTTATTTATTTATTTCTCCACTCAGCTAAATTTTTTAAAGGTCACAAGTCTTAGATAGGGGACTTGAAGACCTATTTCAGTATAAAAATGCATTATCTGTGCATTTATTTTTTTGCAGGAGGGGCAACACAATAAAAAATTTTTTAAAGCCATAATATTTTTTATAAAAATTGGAGTATTTCTATTAGTTACTTTCTTCCTGACTTCTCTTGAAAAATCAAAAGCTGTGGTAACACTGAACCTGCATTCTGCACTTAAAAAGTGGCCTGAATCTTGGCAGCTGCCTTTAGTCAGGCATGTGTGTTCCAGTTAGCTACAGTTTCTCCCCACCCATGATCCCCAAAGATATAGCTGAGAACCAGAACATCAAAACCAGTTCAATTACAGTAGAATGTCCCAATTTTAAGATCTCTCCTGTTTTATATATTTTTACCTTACTTGCCCAACTCCTCCACTTTTGACATTTACACTTCGACATTTGGTTTTTCTACTCTGCCAAATGTGTATTTTCAAACTGTGGCCTCGTTTTTGAGCCCCACTGTATTTCTGAGTCAACTGTGGTCCCACCAGACTGTAAGCTGGGAACGCTATGTCCAGCAGGGCTGGGCCGGGGTGGATGTTGCTGGACAAAGTTCACTGCGTTTCTTCCTCCCTCACCAGGGTGCTGCTCTCAGAACACCACCAGGTATGCCCAGGCCTTAAGAAGCCTGAACTGCTACCAACAAAACTACTCTTTCATGGAGGTTGAAGCCTGGCCTCTCTGTCCTTAACTGAGTTTACCCCTTTCTTCCCCACTAGACACTGCCATTTTGGCTTTAGAGTCAATCCCCAGATGCTATTGCAACTTTTATTTCCCTTTTTTCCTCCACCCTGAGTTATACATGCTGAGCTGGCACATTTCATAACAATGTCTAAGCCATGACCTTTGTTTATTGTCTATTTTTTGTGGTACCTCTCTCCTCCTTTTTCTACTCTTGTTCAATATTCACATTTTAAGTAAATAACTAAAATTATAAAAGTGTAAGATAATTTCCACACATGAACCATGATATTGACAGTTATAATTTCATTTAATTAGTATTACTATTATTTATTTGTATTTTGTTGTCCTATTAGACTGAGGATATTTATCATCCTTCTTTGGATTACTAGCTCCTATGTGCTGAATGACTAGCTTCAGGTATTATGCCTGATACACAGTAGAAACTAGATATTCATAAATGGCTTAAAAAAGAAGGAAAGCAAAGTTAAAGTGACTAGCAATTTATTTCAGAGCTTTCCCTATTGGCTTTTCTTGAAAAAACTAAAATAAAAATTCTGAAAAATCTAATCATGTCCCATGCCTCCAGATAGCTCTTTTAACTGGCTTCTTACTGCACTTAAAATCCAAACCTCATATGTTGTTTTATAATTCCTTGCATAGTCTGACAGCTCTACCCTCAGCATTTATTTTCTTCCTTCTTCACTTTAAGTCTCATCCCATCTTCACCCCATTCAAAAACTTAGCTCTTTACATTGTTCAGGTATCAATATAAGCATCATCTTTTCAGTTACTAAATAGTCCACCCAGCAGAATTTTGTAATTCTATTTGATGTTGAGTTCTGTATCTCATATTAACAGCTTAACAATCACCTCCCTCACTGCTGTCTCTGTGGCTTGATTAGATAGCCATCTGGTTTATGCTGGCATGGCTAATCTTTATTGGGCTTTCTGACCTGCTGGAGTCTGGAGCATCTAAAATGAACTCACTCACATGTCTGACTGTTGGTAGGCTGATGACTGCAGCATCCTGGTTCTTTTCCATGTGGCCTTTCATCCTCTGGCTCAGGCTCATTATATGGGGATCACAATCCATCAACTATAGCAAGAGGGAGCCTCAAAACACAACTGCTTTTCAAGCCTTAGTTGGTCTCATTTTTATAGAACTCTGCTGGTCAAAAACAGTCTCACATTAAATGAAATAACTGAATGATAAATAAATTAAATTGACAATTATTTGTATGCTATTTTTTAGGATTGACAATTATTTTGAAGGAAAATACAACTTAACAAAATTGCATTCAGTAGACACAGATCATCCACACAGACTAATTACAATCAAACAAACAAGTTAAAGAACTCCCCTAATTAAGTGGCCTATGTAGCTTCACAGTGTATATCTATCACACTGTTAAAGATAAACAATCTCGTCTCAATTCTACTCAAACCAGAGTATATACAAAAATGAGAAATTTCAAAATTCCTTTTGTACATTGTATAACATTGCTTCCCAAACTTGGTAAAGATTGCAACAAAGAAATTATAGACCCTTTTCATTTATTACTATTGATGTAAAAATCTTTAATAAATTAGCAGCAGATATAAGTTAATAGTACCTTAAAATTAAGAAACCATGACCAAGTAGGTTTTATTCCAGAAAGATAAGACTAAGTCAATATTAACTAATCTATTTGTATAATCCAGTATAATACTGGAGTTTAGGAGAAAAATAACATGATTGTCACTATACACACAGAAATGCATTTGACAAAATTCAACTCCCAGTCATGTGAAAAAGACTACCTGAAGGAGAAATTAGTGGATACTTCCTTAACTTATAATATGCTTGTGTGTGTGTGTGTGTGTGTGTGCGCTTCATTCCTAAAGCCTTTGTTGTACTTAATGCAGAAACACTAAAGACTTTCTTATTAAAGTTGGGGTAAAAGTCTTAAATTTAACATTATGTTAGAAGAATTACTCAAAGCAATTAGATAAAAATAGAGCAATTAGAGGCATAAAAATAGGGAAAAAAAGGTAAAACTGTCTGTATTTGAAGATAATGTGATTTTATATTTGGAAAACCTCAAATAGTAAAAGGAAAGTTCCTTGAATAATAAGACAGTTTAGTGAAAAACATTTTGTAAAGTAGCAGGTTACAAAAAGCTTCATATGTTTATGTATTCAAATACAAACCAGTTAGGAAATATAAAGGAATAGAAGACTGTGTCTCTGACAACAAAACAGAAAAATATATCATGACATCAACTTAGGAAGTAATTTCAAAATTTTCTGTGAGAAAAACTATACAACATCTTGAAAGACACAAAATTCAAATACAATCAATGGAAGGCCATACCATCTTTATAAATAGAAAGGTCCAACAGCATAAAAATGTCAGTTATTCTTAAAATGATTTATGAATTTAATATACTCTGTATAAAAATGTCATCAGGTATTTTGGGGGGTAGGGCTCATTTGTGAGAAAATAAACATGAGTTGATGGAGAACCTTGTAGAGGAAGAACAAGATACTGAGCTGTTCCCTACTAAATATTGGAAGATGATATACAGCCTCTACAATTAAATTTTGTATTTAGACTGAGCAATTAAACAAAATAGAAAAATATAGTAGCGGCTTCAATTGCATAACAATATTTAGCCATGTAACAAAGGCAGCACCTTAGATAAATAGGCAATGGCTAGACTTCTAATAAGTAGCACTGGAATTCCTGAAAAACTATTACTCATTTGAATTTTAGATAAATTGCAAATATATCAGAGATTTACATAGAAAATATGTCATCAAGCAAATAGTAGTAAAAATGTAGGTGGATTTTGCTATAACTTAATATTAAGGAAAAAGATGACTGAAGATTCAGAAGCAGGAAGGAATAAGATGGATATGTTTGATTACATTACAGTCAGCGTTGTGTGGTAATTGCCTCCTTGTCAGAACAAAACAAGAACAATAAAAACAGAAGCAACGTAAAAAAAAAACACACTGCTGGAAAAATATTTGGCAACCTATTCACAAAATATTAATAGCCCTAATATATAAATACTTCTAAAAATACAGGAAAAATAGGCCAACAACTATAATGGAGGGGAAAAAAAGAACAAGCTACAGATATAAATGCTCCATTCAGAGAAAATAAGATTCAGATGGCCCTCAGCCATGTGAAAAACATCTCATAGGAAAATGCAGATTAAAACTAATTTATGAAATACATTTTCTCACTTATCAGATTGCAAAACTCCAAAAGATTAAAATAATTTGGTAGATTGTGCAGAGACAGGCAATTTTATATGTTAGTGGTAGGGTTACAAAATTGTACAATATCTGTGCAAGAGAATCTGGCAATGTCTAGCAACGTTATATAGGTATTTGACTTCTGACCTAGAGGGGGTCTCATTGAGTAAAATATAACCTAGTCACATGATGCAGTACTATGTATCTTTTAAATGGAATAAGGAATATCTCTATATATTAGATGGGATCAACATCTAAAACATGTTTTTATGAGAAAAAGCAAAATAAATAAATTGGTTTATAATATATTGCAATCGAAGAAAGGAATATATATTCACTGTGATATTAACACACATATCTCCTTATATTAAAAATGTAGGAATAGTTATAAATTGAAAAATTTTAAAGTTACCCAAAGTAGGAGGGAGAAAATGGGACACATTTCTTTGAATATGTCCTATATTACAGATTTTATGTTACAATTTTAAAACAATGCAAATATTTTGCATAATTGGAAAAGAAAATTAAATTAAAAAATTAATTCTTAAAAGTCAGAAGTAAAATGAAACAAACAAACTTGACTGTATATTCAGTTGACAATATAGCTGCTTAGAGAGTAGCTATTCCAAGTGAATTAAAACACTATACCATAAGGACAAAAAGATTGCTCCCTCCAAAGAGCTTAAATTTTTGATGGTGATGTTGGTTTGATATTCTGAGACTCTGTGTATAGTACATGATGGAGCATGAGCTAATTAGCTTTTTGACAGTAAGAACTGGGATTTTCAGAGTGCAAGGAGGTGTATAATGAATGAGATTATGTAAAAATCTTGTCAAGCTGATTTTTAATTTAAAATTTGAATATAGACTCATATGTTTTATCTTAAAAATACATTTTCTAGCTTTTATCATCAAAAAATGTTAGGAAAAATGACCAATGGGTATCCCCAGGATACAGACTTCTGCTAAAGGAATTAAGGCTTCTTGGAAAATGGCAGAGCCCAGTTCTGGGGCAGGAAATGAACAATAACCCTTGAACATTTTGCCATATCAAAAACAAGGAAGGCATCCAAGATTACTAGGGTCATGCCAGAGATTCAGGACCCATCTTGGAAAGGTTGCTGTGGAGCAAAGATGGGACAATTTGAGAATCAATAAGCATAACAGTTTATGAAATGATGCGCATCAATTGTGCACAATTCAGTGAAATAGCATTTTCCCTAAATTAAATCTGAATGTGACCATGCCTAATCTCACTACTGATCTTTTAAATATCAATTTATGATAAGTAAGAGGTCAGAGGAACATGTTTGATGATACCATATGATATAATCAATGAAACCTACGTAATGAGAAACCTCCAGGATCATGATTCTGTTTCTTCCACAATAATAACAAAAACTACAAGGAGAAAAAAGATACAGGGAGAACCTGTAGAGCAAAGGAGATTTGAGATATATAAACAATCATTCATTGTATTCAGTGCATGAACTTTTGTTTGAATACCAATGCAAACTAATAACAAACTAATAAAAGTAGGATGGAAAATTAAGGAAATTAGAATACTGGTTAGATTTTTAATAGTATGAAGGAACTGCCATTGTCTATTTTTGCCTATGTTTGAAGGAAGAATATTTGTTTTTTAGAGGCATATACAAAAACAATTATGTCTGATACAGAATCATATCGTCGTCGGCAGCCGTCCGTCTCGAGAGACGATGGTGTAGCTTCTTAAGAGTCTATCTGCACCGCCGAGAATGGCTGTGCAGTCCGACTCGGGAGTGACACGGTATCTGTCTCCTCCCGTGTTGAATCGACATCTTGCGATGACGCTGGAGTGTCCTCTCCAGTGAAGCTGAAGCTACAGAGCCTGACCAGGGTGATATGGAGGGTCTGCTGTTGCCCATGCAGCAGACCCCCCCTCTCTTCGCAGCTGAAGGGTCCAAGGGAAAGACGGAGTCAATACAGCTTGGCTTCAGGTGCGCCGCAGGAGTTGCCGGTGTTGACTACAACGTCAAACCGCCTTAGGGACTCCGGCTCCGGACTTTCTGTCGGGGTTTACTCCCTTAGCCTTTCCCCTGAAGAGGTATGCTGCAAGGCAGCGGAGGTTTTTTGGAGTCAGAGTTTTCCTTCTCTGATGTGCCCTGACTGGAAGATCGAACCAGCGACACTTAGCTCGCAGGCCAACGCTCAATCCACTGAGCCAAACCAGCCAGGGTAAACAGAATCATATATATAATATGATACCTGGGATTTGCTTAAAATAATTTTCAGTGCCTTTACACAATAGAATACTATGCAGCAGAAAGAAAGAAGGAACTCCTACCTTTTGTGACAACATGATGGAACTGGAGAATATTAAGTTTAGTGAAATAAGCCAGGTGGCAAAAGAAAAATACCATTTGATCTCACCTAATACAAGAACTTAATAAACAAAACAAACAAATGAGTAAAGTAGAACCAGAGGCATGGAAACAAGGAACAGACTGACAGTGACCAGAAGGGAGCAGAGGAGAGGTTGGGGGAAAGGAGGGGAAGGGGTCTAGTCAAGGAACTAGTATACATGACCCATGGACATAGACAACAGGATGGGGATTGATTGTGGCAGAGAGGGGAGGTAGGCAGGACAGGGTAGAGCAATGGGGGAAAATGGGACAACTGTAATAGAACAACAGTAAAAAAAAATGAAAAAAACCTGCAGTGGGTTGAAATAGATATGAAAAAAGGTATAAGACTGGCCACAAGCTGATAATGTTGAAAACTGCATTGTGGTATAATTGGGCTTGTGCTGCCTACTTTTATATATGCTCACAAATTTTCATGCTAAAAAGAAAAGAATCTTAATAAAAATTATGGCAAGGAAAGATATCTTCTATATGGTATTTGTTACCTTAACACAGAATTTCTTAGAAAGCTACTTTGCATAGGTTAATGAATATTATTCATTAACAGTTTTGCTTCTCAGAGTAGGTTTTTAAGTCTGATCTTTAATTGCAGTGTGAGCATGTGTGTATTTTCTACTTTTAGAGAAAGGGAAAGGGAGGGATAAAGAGAGGGAGAGACACATCAATGTGTGAGAGAAACACCATCAATTGGTTGCCTCTCATATGCACCCCAACCAGACACTGGGCCGCAATCACCCAGAGACGTGGCCTGACAGGAAGTCAAACCAGCGTCATTTCAGTTGTGGGATGATGCCCAACTAACTGAGCCACACTGGTCAGGGCAGTATGAGCATATCTTGACCTAATTTTAAAGTAATTTGAATGAAACAGAAACGTTTTAAATCCATCTTGTAAAATACCTTTAAATCACTATAAGCAAAACTTAACCATCAAAAAAACTGTAATTATATATATATATATATATATATATATATATATATATATATATATATATATATATATATCAGAACAGGTTAACTTATGTTGCAATAACCAACAGCCTAAAAATTCAGTGGCTTATAAAAGGTTTATTTTTTGCACATGTTACATGTGTCTTTTGGGTCAGTTTGGGGCTCTGCCCACTGTAGTCACTTAAGAGCCCAGGCTGATGGGGGCTTCATCCTGACATGTGTTTCCACAGCCTGGATTTAAGGGGAAAACAAATCACTGTGAACCGTGAGCTGGCTCTTAAAGATATGTGCAGAAGTGAGAGATGTCATTTCTCTTTGCTTTTTATTGGCCAAAGCAAATCATGTGGCCCATAGTGCAATGTAGGGATATAAATGAACCTCTTACAGAAAAGGCACCTGAAACTTGTGGATATTAATACAATCTTCCATGCCATATAGAAATATTTTTTTAATGCAGGAAATTGCATTTAATACTCTATACTGTATGGGTACAAGAGAGTGATTATGAAAACTAATTTTTTTCTAAATTGCTTTTATGACGTACTTTTTCAACTTTGAGTCAGAAGTATTTTCTTCTAAATCTACTTTGGGTTCACTTCTTTTCAGTTTTTGTTGTGGATTAAAAATTCTAACTACTATAGCAGCTTGAATTTGTAAGATGTAATTTATATTGTTTTTGCCCTGGCTGGTTTAGCTCAGTGGATTGAGCGTCGGCCTGCGAGCTAAGTGTCGCTGGTTCGATCTTCCAGTCAGGGCACATCAGAGAAGGAAAACTCTGACTCCAAAAAACCTCCGCTGCCTTGCGGCATACCTCTTCAGGGGAAAGGCTAAGGGAGTAAACCCCGACAGAAAATCCGGAGCCGGAGTCCCTAAGGCGGTTTGACGTTGTAGTCAACACCGGCAACTCCTGCGGCGCACCTGAAGCCAAGCTGTATTGACTCCGTCTTTCCCTTGGACCCTTCAGCTGCGAAGAGAGGGGGGGTCTGCTGCATGGGCAACAGCAGACCCTCCATATCACCCTGCCCAGGCTCTGTAGCTTCAGCGTCATCACAAGATGTCGATTCAACACGGGAGGAGACAGATACCATGTCACTCCCGAGTCGGACTGCACAGCCATTCTCGGCGGTGCAGATAGACTCTTAAGAAGCTACACCATCGTCTCTCGAGACGGACGGCTGCCGACACGACACAATTTATATTGTTTATAGTGATCGCGTTCCCTTTAGGAGTTCTCTCCAATGTGAAAAAAAGAAGCAACATTTCAATCCCTATCAGTGAATAATAAGACAGTAATTTAAATAGTTACTTCTGTCAATGTACTGTGTGTTTGATTTTCTAGTTATCCATCCCTCTCCTGCCTCCTTAATTTCAAGATAGCATCTAAGGTTTAATTGACCATAAGGCAGAGAGAAGACCTTGGAATCCCTTGAGCCTAGTGTCCTCTGGCTTCTCTGATGTGTGAGTCTGGGTTCTGGGTCCATGCTGACCTCTAGTGCTGAAGCCTGGCTGGTAAACACGGGGCCATTTTCCAGTGGTGCCTCCAGTTCCTTCTCAATTCAGTTTTACTGGTACCATAAATTCCTCTACAGCTGGACACAGTTTCCATTTGGCTATAGGACAGGTGGAACCCACTGCAGAACACTGCCTTACTATGGCAGCCCTTCTAGCAAGCTTCCCAGTCAGTTGCTACAGCTTTCTGTCTGTCCCATAATGAAACAAAGCATAGTTTGGGAAGATAAAAGCTCCAGACCTCCTGTGGAGTATAGGCCATTGTCAGGAAGGGTCCTCCCAGAAACCTATGGGGCGTCTTCCATCACTGCTGTTTCCATCCCTTAACACCTCACACTCTCTTGGTCCCAGAGGAGGTTGGGCAAATGCATCACACTGACTCATGCCTCTCTCTCATTGCCCTTCTTCTTACCACTCCTTGAGACTAGAAGGGAGCAGGCTTTGCTTTCATTCCTTCTAAATCATATCTTTCTTTTATCCGAGAGTATCAAGTCAATGGCTTCTATCCCTTGGTCAGAAAGAAAACTGTTCAACTACAGAAGAACACACAAAGAATGGGTTTTCCAGCTTTGTGGTAGATATGTTAAGGAAGGAGAAAAAGGGATTAGAAAAACCTTTCCCTCTTAATAATGCCTGGTCCTCCTGGTGTAAAAGTTTGTGAATGTCAAATGCTGAATATTGCCTCATTCTTTCTTGTTAACTCTTTCTATAACAGACACTAATCTCCTCCTAGACATGTGGGCGCTTTGGGCTGACCAATGTACAGGGTCACAAAAGGCAAAAAAGAAAACACACACAATTTTCAAAATATTATTGCATTTATATTTATTTTTCTTCTTTTATGCACATTTTTATAAATATAAATTAGTATCAGAAAGTAAATATATATATATTCATACATAGTAAAAACTCTAAAGGGGTAATATATTTTTATTATTCATTTTAATTCTAACACACATGATATATATATGGTATGACTCAGGTAACTCAACAAAGGGATAGTAATTATAGGTCTAAGCAGTAAGAATCAATGAACAAATATGACTTGATTATGTCAGTTCCCAATCATGGGATGAAGTACACTTTTGTTCAGAAGAGAAAATTTGAAAATGATTCAAGTAAATGTTAGACGACAAGCAGGAAATGGACTGGGCAAAGCCTGAGCTGGTAATTGATTCAGTTGAAGCTTAGCACTACAGCCAAGGCAAATGTTAGAGGGAAAACCGGAGCAATTGCCAATATTTCAACTCTAAAACCAGAGACAAAAACTTAATTCATATCAAAACAAAGTGCCTTGGCTCTTCCACACCCTTGCAAAAACAATTGTGCGTGATCTCTTGCTGTAACACCATTTTTCGAAGGCCCTCGAAGACTCCACAGCAAAATAATAAAAAACCAGCACTGGGCCTCATGGATTGAAAAGGATTACTTCCCTCATATGGGGAATTACCCAACAGCTTTGGTTCAATTTGCTCTGATGATAACTTAGTTTCATTATTTTTTCATTTGTTTCTTTTTAGAGCACCTTCTCCTTTATTATTCTGACTATAAACATTATCACTGTAAGTTCACTTACAAATAATGCATTTAATTATGGATTCTGTTGGGTTAATTTTTTTCTGTGCTTTAATTGCATAAATTGTGGGAGTGTATATTGCATGGTTAACACATGTACACACGCGTGCGCACGCGCATTTCATACAGTAAAACTGCTTCCATACAAACATGGGATTAATGAGTAACCTAACAGTAGATGAGATTTTGACTTTAATGTAACCCTACACTTATAAAAAGGTGAGTTGTGTTCCAAATAATTGCATTCAGTTGCATTCAGTATGTTTTAAAAAAAAACATTTTAAAGAAAGCATAGTCCCACAAAAAGAAAGTTATAGATAGTGGGCAGGTTCTTCCAGCAACAAGAAGCTCATTTATGGAATGCTCAAAGCTCTTTAAGGCTAATCAGGTCTTCTCTCATTGATTAAAAGAAGAAAATGAGGTCTATACAACCTAATGAGTTAACCAAGGCCACGCGACAAATTAGCTGTCCGGGTGTGGCTGGAGTCTGAGGGGTCAAGACCCTAGATTGTAGCCACTGTTTCTTAGCATGTTCTTAACTCATGGCAATAGTTAAAAATGCTTTAATAACCCCCCAAAAGTGGGCTTTTATCATGAGCCTGAATTTCTTACAATCACCTGGATTACACTGAGATTGCAAATCAACGCTTTAATTCCAGTGACTGAACATAGCAAAGGTTTTTTTCTTGCTCTTGCTACCTATGCAGTGAGGGTCAACTAGGATCCTGCTCTCTGTACTCATTTGAGAGCCTGGGTGGGTGCAGGGTCCGTTGTCTTGTAGTTGTAATATCAGGCATGTATAATCTTTTTACTAGTGTGTTACTAGCCATTTTACAATGAAAAATAGTAGATACTTGAGATAAAACAAAAAACAAGCACATTAAAAAATTCTTCTTGAATGCAAGTGCTTGAGTAAAAGCAGAATATTTATACATGAGGAAGTGCTCATATATTCTGATCACGAAGCAGCCTCTGAAGGAGATATCAGTACTTTCCAGGAAGGATTTGAGCTGGGCTCTGGTTCTCTTCCTGGGTGAGAAGGGACAGGAGCATGATCCTATCTTTATCTCATTTCATTAGGATGGTGTTCTGTCTCAGAAGAAGGGAGACATTCAGTCAACATGTTCACATCTATCTTTAGTTTTATAGCCCCGTTTGGCAGATACGATAGCTGTTATCATTTCAACATTATGGATGGGGGCAGGGGTAGCTCAAAGGGATTTGAGCTAAAAATTTTATTCGAACAGTTGTTAGGCTGTGTGGATAGAACTCTGATAGGACAAAGTGCTTTGCCTTATGCATGTCCACAGGCTAGAAAGGGACAGAACTAAGACAGGAATCCAAATTCACTAGTTTCTGGCCAACAGCTCTGAACTCTACAAAATATTGTTTCAGCCAGAGGGCAAATGTCACATGTGATAAATGATTCTAATAATGAAATCTTCCATCTTTGAGTGTGGCTAAAAACCAATATTTTTTCATCTTACATCTGGGACTTTAAGTCTGGCTGAGCTGAGACAAAGGCACAATCCATATAAATGTCCTTATCTCCTTTCATCCCTTCCCCAACCCAATATCTACTTGAATCTATTGATATACATGTGGGAAATTGTGTAATTGGTGAAGGAGGGAGAAGTTTTAGTGTGAGAGCGGTAGAATGGGGAGTGGATATTGTGGCAACTATTCCGCAGATTTTCTTCAAGATGTCATGACTATGAATGTTTGAAAGTAACTTTCATGGGAAACATGGTATTATTCTAGGCAAGAAGTAAAAGATAGGACGTAACAGAACTATTCAGGGGACACTTTGGAAGTCTTAGGAGCAGTGTGTTACAGGATAGAAGGAACTGCTTCCCTTGGCATTGCAGCTGGCCCTGTGCACAAAAGGCCTGCACATATTGGGGACTCTTAGAGACTGCCTTTTAGGCATGGACAGTGACATTTCGTTATGTGCTGTGAGGGCACCAATTTTGAAGTGGATTTATACAAACAAGTAGGGTCAGAAGAAAGAGAAGACAGTAAGAAGGATAATGCTGCCTGGTTGGATTGTGTGCCCCCGGGAGGAACCTGTGTGAGCTCTTGAAGAAATAAATGGGGCCTGTTTCAGTAGCGAGAGGGTCGTCAGGAGGACTTGTGATTGTATGTGGCAGCTGTGAAGCCAATAGACATTAGAATTACAGGATTTTAAAAGTATGTACACTTTCTTCAGGAAGAAAAAATCAGCCAAATCAAACACATTTAAAAAAAATCCTAACCCAAGATTTATTGATTTAGAGAAAGAGAGAGAGAGAGAGAGAGAGAAACATCAATTGGTTGCCTCCCTATGTGCCCCCACTGGGGATCAAACCTGAAACCTAGGTATGTGCCCTGACCAGGAGTCGAACCTGCAAATTTTGGTGTATGGGACGATGCTCCAATCAACTTAGCCACCCAGCCTGTGCCAAACCCATTTTAATTGTTAAATCATTACCATCTAAGGAAGAAACTACTATTTTTAAGATGTAAAATATTTTCTGCACTGCAGAATAAAATGCTTGGAATAGTTTTAGACAATGCTTCTCTTAAAAAAAATAGGAAACTACTTCAGAGCAATTACTGAAAAAATTCTGCATAAGGTTGTGTTTAGAAGCTGCAGAGGACTCATGTGAACCAACACCAGCTTGTTTGAGAGCCCAGAAGTGTGTTAAAAGTGTATTCCACACTGTCTGGTCCCAGATTCATTCTTCGGTGCCTGATAGTTTTAAGAGGATGACAGCTTGCCTTTTGTACTATGTCTGGGCCATTAAATGTGGCTGTTGCATCGCACAGCATTTCATAGCATGGAAATGAAATATTCCATCAGATTGATGTGTCCTCTCTTGCTGGTTGAAGATGAATGACTGGCACATTCTCTCACTACCACAGACATTCAGAGATTCTGTTTTTTTTCCCCTAGAAAAATTGACAGTGAGGAGGCTGCATTTCCTGTTTATACAAACTGTTACATTATTAATTTACATGTAGAAGTCAAATATGTTATAGTAAACACCTACAACACAAACCTCATAAATTATTGTAAAAAGTTATCATCCCATAACTCAGTAAAATTTATTTTCTTATTCAGGAAATAGGACTTAAAATTGTTTTGCGATCAGAAATGACAGAATTTTTCCAAATGGACATACCATTTCCCCCACCCTCAAATGACTTTATAATAGCTCAGGTTCTCTGCCTAATTTTCCCTTTACTTTCACATGGACTATAATAGCTTTAAAATAGTCACCTGCTTCTGGGGATGAAGATCTTAAAACTTGTATATTTCTGGCCAAAATTGCAGAGTTGGGTTAACTGACTGATTTGATTAAAACCTAAACCACTGTTGAAAGGATGATGAGAAATTATATTATTCCATGTGTGCTATAGTATATGCTTTCAATTCAATTTTAGAAAATATCTATATTTTCTTTTAACTTCTTTATCATAAAATAAAAATAATACATCTTCTTTGGTAAATCCTTTAAAAATTAATGAAGGTTCTCTATCTCTTTCTCATAAAAAATTTTTTTCTTGTTTACTCATGAGATTGAACATTTCAGTTTTTTTCTTATTTTTTAAGTATATTTTATTGATTATGTTCTTACAGTAGTTCCAATTTTTTTCCCTTTTGCTCCACTCTGTCCAGTACCCCCTTCCTTCCAGCAATCCCACCCCCTTAGTTTTTGTCTGTGGGTCATGCATATAAGTTCTTTGGTATCACCCTTTCCCATATTATTCTTAACAACCCCTTATCTATTCTGCACCAACCAGTTATACTTCTTAGACCCTGCACTACTCCGGTTTCTCCCCCTTCCCACTCTCAGCTGATAACCCTCCAAATGATTCCCATACCTATGATTCTGTTCCTATTCTGGTTTGCTTACTTGGATTTTGTTTTTATTTTTTAGATTCAGTTGTTGATAGTTGTGAGTTAGTTGTCATTTTTGTGTTCATAGTTTTGATCTTCTTTTTCTTAAGTAAGTCCCTTTGACATTTTATATAATAATGGCTTGGTGATGATAAACTCCTTTAGCTTCACCTTGTCTGGGAAGCACTTCATCTGCCCTTCCATTCCAATTGATAGCTTGGCTGGATAGAATAATCTTGGTTGTAGGTTGCTTTTCTTGATACCTTCATATGAGGGTATCAAGAAGGCAACAGGCCCAATCCCCTCCAAGATCGCCCCCCTTAAGTCCAAGACAGGTGAGGTCATCACTGACCAGGAACACCAAATGCGGCGGTGGACCGAGCACTACCTCGAGCTGTACGCAACGAGGAACACCGTAACAGACACTGCTCTTAACGCCATCCCAGACCTACCAGTCATGGAGCAGCTAGACACCCCACCTACTGCGGCAGAGCTCGGCAAAGCCATCGACCGCCTCGCTTGCGGGAAAGCACCAGGAAGCGACGGAATCCCTCCAGAAATCCTGAAGAGCGGGAAACCAGTCCTGCTACAGCCGCTCCACCATCTACTCTGTCTCTGCTGGAAGGAGGGTTACATCCCCCAGGATATGAGAGACGCCAACATTATCACCATGTACAAGAACAAAGGAGACCGCAGCGACTGCAACAACTACTGGGGCATCTCTCTCCTCAGCGTTGTCGGCAAAGTATTCTCCCGGGTCGCTCTTGCCCGCCTGCAGACCCTTGCTTCCCGCGTCTACCCAGAGTCCCAGTGTGGCTTCAGAGCTGGCCGATCAACAGTGGACATGATCTTCTCCCTACGCCAGCTGCAGGAGAAGTGTCACGAGCAGCATAAACCACTCTACCTCGCCTTTATCGACCTCACGAAGGCGTTTGATCTGGTCAGTTGAAGCGGACTCTTCAGCTTGCTACGGAAGATTGGCTGTCCACCACATCTGCTTGCTGTGGTCATGTCCTTTCACGACAACATGCACAGCACGGTGTCCTACAACGGCGCAACCTCTGTGGCCTTCCCAGTCAGCAGCGGAGTAAAGCAGGGCTGCGTCCTCGCGCCTACGCTGTTCGGAATCTTCTTCTCCATGCTCCTCCAATACGCCTTTAAGGACTGCAGCGAGGGTGTCTTCATTCACACCAGATCCGATGGCAAGCTCTACAACCTGGCCCGTCTACGAGCCAAGACCAAAGTCAAAGAGGTGCTCATCCGTGAGATGCTCTTCGCCGACGACGCAGCCTTGACATCACACTCCGAAGAGGGACTTCAGCAGCTAGTCACTTGCCTTTCCCACGCATGCAAGGAGTTCAGACTAGCCATCAGCCTGACGAAGACGAACGTTATGGCTCAAGGCACGGGGACTCCCCCATGCATCACCATCGACGGATACACCCTGGAGGTTGTCAACGACTTCACTTACCTCGGGTCCACCATCTCGAGCTCTCTGTCAGTCGACTTGGAGGTCAACCAGAGAATCGCCAGGGCAGCCACAGTTATGGCCAAACTGAACCGGTGAGTGTGGAACAATTCCAGCCTCACTGAGAAAACCAGACTGCGCATCTACCAAGCCTGCGTACTCAGCACTCTCCTCTATGGCAGCGAGACGTGGACCACCTACGCAAGGCACGAAAGGAAACTCAACAGCTTCCACATGAGGTGCCTGCGACGCATCCTGCATGTCGCCTGGCAGGATAAGGTCCCCAACACCGAGGTGCTGAAGCGAGCCAATATGAGCAGTTTGCATGCAGTTCTTAGTGAGAGATGCCTCAGGTGGCTCGGCCATGTCAAAAGAATGGATGCAGGCCGTATTCCCAAAGACCTCCTCTACGGCGAGCTAGCAGAAGGCCAGAGGATGACAGGGCGCCCAAAACTGCGGTTCAAAGACATCTGCAAAAAGGACATGACACAATGCTCCATCAATCTCAACACATGGGACATTCAAGCAGACGACCGCCTAGCCTGGAGGCTCGCGGTCAGACAAGGTACGTCACGTGCAGAGGCTGCGCACAACGAGGAGGCGGTCCAGAAAAGGTCGAGGCGGAAGCAGCGTCAACAGCAGCAACAACAACCATCTGCCTTCACCTGTAACAAGTGTGGCAGGGATTGTCACTCCCGAGTCGGACTGCACAGCCATTCTCGGCGGTGCAGATAGACTCTCAAGAAGCTACGCCATCGTCTCTCGAGACGGACGGCTGCCGATACGATACGATACGATACGATACGATACGAGGTTGCTTTTCATCACATTGAATACTGCTTGCGAGTCCCTTCCTGCCTGCAAAGTGTCCTCTGAGAAATCAGCTGATAGTCCTATAGGCATCCCCCTGTAGGCAACTCTCTGCCTCTCTCTTGCTGCCCCCAGGACTCTCTCTTTATCTTTCACATTTGGCATCTCAGTCATGATGTGTCCTGGTGTGGTCTCGAACCTGTATGTCTATCTCCTTCGCACAATTTGGGAAGTTTTCCTAGTTTTTTCAATTCTTGCTTCCTCATTCAGCACTGGTTGACTGTTTTTTTCTTCCTTATGTTCCAAATCACTGACCCGAATCCTGGTCTCCTTCCTTTTACTATTAATTTTGTGTGGATTTTCCTTCGTTTCACTTAGTATAGCCTTCATTTCTTTTCTTATGCGTTTGCTGTACTCAAGCATATCTGTCAAGCTTGTGGGCATCTTTATCACCAGTGTTTTGAATTCTGCATCTGTTCCTCATTTGTTAGATTGGCTATCTCCTTGTCACTTAGTTCTCCCACTGGAACCTTGATCCATTCCCCCTTTTAGGCCATACTTCTCTGTCTCCTCATTCTGACAGGCTCCTGTGTTTGTTTGCCTCCACATCCCAGGCAGAGCTGTCGCTCCTGTTATGTTGTAAGAGGCAGAGCCTTAGGGATTCTTTGTCAGTATACGGTGACCTGTTTCACCATGTTGTGGCACTGTATGTGGGGAGGAGTCCAAGAGGGATCAATGCCGCCTACCTAGCTCTTGCCCTTTTTCCAGGCACCTCTCCCACTTCTGCACTGGACTGGTGCCCATCTAGATGCTGCCCTGGCTGTTGTTCCCACAGTGGGTGGGTCTGCGTATGTTCTAGGACTGTGGGGACCCTTTAAACAGGCAGACTCTGCTGAGACCGGCAGTTTCTGCCTCCACACCAACCCCCACTGGTCTGCACAGTCAGAAGCAATGAGGCTTGATTTCCCCTGGTGCTGGGACCATGAGCTGTGAGATCCGATGAGGAGCTGGGAATGTCCCCCAGGTGTCTCTCCTGACTTTTTAAAACATGTGACTGCGCTTTCTGCCAGCCTGCTGTCATTGCTGCCACCACTGCTGTTTCTACCACACTACGTCCTCTCCACCCTGGCTCCGCCCCTCCTACCTGTCTGGATGACTATTTCTTCTTTATATCTTTATTTGCTGAACTTCCATGCAGTTTGAGTTTCTGGAACTCCTGGTTGTTTCTAGTTTTGAGGTAGTTGTGTTTCTTCTTAGTTGTGGAGGGAGATGCAGCGTGTTTCTCTACACCTCCATCTTGGCCAGAAGTCCCTGAACATTTCAGTTTTAAATAATATTTTTCCTCTTTCCCCTGCAAAGCCCAATACTGATGTATGAAGAAGAGAAAACAGAAGCTTGATTAAGAGGGCCTGAGTGTTCATTCTCTCTTTCTCACTGTTGCTGTCAGTAGCAGTGATATTAGCCAAGGTCCCTCTGCTCTCAATCACTATAAGCCTAGGGCCAGAGTATGGTGCCTGACATCAAAAAAATGTGTGCTGTACAATGCAGGTTTGCTTTTCCCTGAACACGATTCACTAAGAAAGGCACTGTTTTCCATTTAATTTTGTTAATATCCCTCCAAGGTAGGGAATATAATTATGTCATTTTTCACTATGGAGACGCAGAGGCAGAATTTTAATCATTTGTCTCCCTATGAGCAGAACAAGGATTTGAGGACATGCTTGCAGGATCCTAGTCTTTTTTCTTAACATGACAACACTTGGCTCTCTCTCCTACTACAGTGACTGTCCCTTATGGAGTGCATACTATGTGCCACCACTGCGTGAGGCATTTTGTACAGAGTGTTTGATTTTATCACCACAATATGCTATGAGATCATTGCCATTGTCTCTGTGTTATAGATGAGAAAACTGAGGCGTACAGAGAGTGACTCATTAGCTCCAGATCCCTTGATAGGACTGAGTTCAGTGTGTTGGTCTCTTTTACTCATGCTTCTCCCGATTAGACTCACCTCATACAGTTACCGATCTGGAGTGTAGTTTGCTTGAAGATAACACTGCTCCTTGTACCTACTATGATCATGCTGAACAGTGACTAGTACAGTGATGGAACAAAATATGATTCCAGTAATTGTTAAGTAAATGAGTGAATGGGTAGCATGTGTGAATTTGCTTTATGTGCCATAAAAGAGTCTATGTGTGCTATAACCAAATACATTAAGACAAAGGGAAAAATAATTGAAGTATAGGACTCCATTAGTCCCAGCTTTTACTCTTTCTGCATAGGCCCTGTGGACTGGGGGTGAAAGAGCAGAAAAGGAGGAAGTAGAACTTACTAAGGGCGTTTTCTGGTGTAATGGGAGTTGACATTGTTATTGAAGAGTTATACAAAATAAATAGAAAGAAAGTCCAATAAACACGACCACATCATCAGAAAATTTAAAAAAAAATAAGGGGAAATGGCTTGACTTTAAAAATCAATAAAGAGGAAATGGACCAATCTTTGAACCATAAATGCAGGCTATGTATTTAATTTTCATCCCATTGCATTATTCTAGAATATAAAAACACTAGCTTTCCTTACTTTCCCCAAATTTATCCCAGAAAGACACTTTTCTAACTCAGTGTTTGCTTACCCTCTTCTCAATTTATATCCCAGAGATGTCATGCAAGTATATTTGAGATTGTGCCCTTTCCTTCCCCCAGTGCTTTATTTCTCCATTCCCAGGACTTCTAAATAATTCTCTTATTAAACCCAAGTCTTCCTTTTGTGTATTCGCATCCAGATGTAAGGTAACTTCAAGAATGCAATTTCATTGAACTTAACTGTTGCCTTTTTGTTTAAGAATTACCTAGTTAGCTCTCTGCATGCCTGTGGTTTGCCATGCCTGCACATACCGAGTTGCAATCCTTTCTTTTTCCTGAATAAATCCTTTTGGTGATAAAAAGCTTTAAAAAATTACCTGTATAAGTTTCAGTGGCTGATTTGAGCCATACTGAGTCCTGAGGTTTCTACTGTGCAACTGGCAGTATGACCCGTCCCGCAGGTCGAGCAACGAGGACCCTAGAGGGGGAGTGAGGATGAGAAAGGGGCAAGAGGCACAAAGAATGGAGACAAGACAGTGCTCTGATCAAGTCTCGTTTATTCTTAGTAAAAACAGCATTCTTATAGCTCAGGAGAGGAGGAATTTTTCACTAGGGAGGAGCGGAGCTGCAGCTGGGGCGTTATCTTGACAGATAAGAGTTACGATGAAGGACAGCAACTCCCAAGAAGAGAAAGAGGGAAGTTGCCCTTAATTAGGAGCAGACAACTGTTATGGGATAATGAGGCCATGCCAAGCAGAACTTTAGGATGCCGGTCAGCAAGACTTTAGCCGAGGAACTTTTTAGTTCCCCACAGCAGTATAAACAATAAATCACAGCATTGCCGTGAGGCAGCCTTGGAGACAGCGGCAAGGAAGCACCAGAACTGGCTTATTGCAGACCCCTCCTTCTGTGATATCCCTGAATTGAAGATGAAGGAAGATGAGAAAGCTCCAGATGTGATGGTGGCTGCAGAGAAGAGAATGCCTACAAAGATCAAAGTCTTGTGGCCAACATGGTCCAATCCCTAGATATAGAATACCCACTGAAGATGGATGAGGGTGAAGGCTGGCCATTTTTTTTCCACATCTGAGTATTTTAGGACTAGTAATCTTTCCCACAAATTCTCTCTCTCTCTCTCTCTCTTTTTTTTGATGTAGGAAGAAACAATATAATATCTGGATAACCAAGAACAGATATTTTTATTTTGCTATATCTATGTAATAAAGATATGAATTCTATTAAGAACAATGTAAGTGTCTGAGTTTTATTTTTAGCTTGAACTTTAATCTGGAAGTGTCACAATCAGGCTAATTACATATTTTAATAAAATTTTTGTTGGTTAATAATATATGTTTTATTTTACAAGGCTATAAAATGACTGCTAGATTAAGCTTATAGTTCTGCATCCTAAATATATTAAATCTTTAATATAAACCATGAAAATTTCACATATAAACATTCTTTCCCTGATAAAGGGAAGAAAATACCAGACCCATCTTATTTGTAGACATACAAACACATTTGTGGCTATTTTTAGACATACGCTTTTGATTTCTCATATGTATGCATGGTATAAAAATTTAAAAATGAATTTGCTTTCTTTTTTCTTTATCCTTTAAAATCAAAGGGATAATTCATTGCCATTGTTGATAATTTTTTTCTGATAGATTTTATAATCCTAAATAAAATGTTTATGAACTACTGACATTTTTAAATTTTTGGTTAATGCATTTGCTGCCACTTACTAAGTTTCCAGAACTTTCTCTTATTGTTAAATATGTGCTGATAAGGTCACTACTACAGAGGGGCCATTTATCAGGAATGTTAACTTGCCAAGAACCTGAGGTAGCCCAGAAATGAATTGAACAATTAGAGGCAACTGTTGGTTTTCATTGATATGGTTGAAATAATGAGTAAATGGTCATTCATTAATATAAAATGCTTTGTTTATTGTAATGGTTTTTATTATTTCATGAGGAAAATTGCATGCATTTTCTTTCTCTTTACAGCTGTTTTCAATACTATATTTAAGAAAATAATTTCTAGCTGTTAGAGATATATTAAAAGCTATTAATGTTGCATAATATTTAATTGTGGTGATAACAATAGCTTGCTGATTTCTCTTTTTCTGAATTGTAAGGTTTAAACAAGTCCTATACCACTCTTGACAGAAAATTTTAAATGTCCTGAGAAATGTGGCTTAGGGACAGAGTTGCTTATGGTATATATTAGTTTGAAATGTGATACTACCTGTAAATCTGTGAATCTGGACAAATCATTTAATCTCCTTAACTAATTCTTTCTCATCTGTAAAATAAGGATAATAATATCTGTTTCATAGGTTGTAAAGTACCTAACAGTACATTCATGTAACCATTCAACATATATGAACTCCCTTTCTTCTTCTTCTAAAATATGCCTCTGTGAAGTTGTGATAGATGCCCCATCTCTCAAGTGGTCTAAAAAATAGCATTTGACAAGAAATTTTATATTTCTTTTTAATGTATTCACCACAGAGCTGGGAGGCTCCTCTACCAACCAAGCTCAAGGCCATGGACATCACATAATCCCTTTAAGTGCAGAAACTGGGGACAACTGATTGAGTTAGCATTCTCTTACTCTCACTAGCTCTGTGACCTACAATGAGATACTGAATCATTCTGTGCCTCTATTTCCTCACCTGGAAATAAGTTTATTAACAGAAACTACCTTGTGGGTTGTTGAAAGACTTAGATAAGGTAAGACTTGTAAAATGTTTCAAACAGTGCCTCATACACAGTTGAATAAGTGTTCATTGTTATTACCAACCTAGTTAATTTAAGTGTCTAAAATATCTAATCATTTGCAGTCATAACATGGACAATTTTTATTAAGTGTTTGTGCATTTTAGATTATGAAAATATTTTTTAGACAAATTATCTCGTTTTAGTCTCCTACAGACTCTGTGAAATGATTATTACCACCTTCTTTTCACAGAGAAGGAAAATGAAAGTTTAGAAAACTTAAATAGTGTAGTTCCCCCAATGGCTAATCAAAAACAAATGATCAAATTTCAGGTTGGTACAAATTTTTCTCACTTCAATCCCTAAGTACTCTTTTTTTCTTTGTACCACAAATAAAATTTGATTTGCTTTTAGTATAGTAGATTGTGTATCAAAGTCTCAAAACTCATTACTAAGGAAGAGCATTAAAATAAAAGAAGAAACAGATGAACTTTACTGTTGGCAGTTTCTGTCATAGAAACAATTGCTTCTTTCTTAGGAAAATCATAGCAATAGGCACGTGCACCAGAGCAGTAGGTGAGAATAGTAGTTCTCTTTTCATCTAAGACAACTGATTTGAAATATATTTGTTAAAAGTTCAAGAAAGAACTTTCAGTATTATGCTGGGAGATTTTTATGTACCTTACAAAGTAAGGTAGTCAAACTCATGGAATTGAATATTATTGTCTCTGCTGTTATGTATTTTAGGGGAAGAAGAAGAGAGGAAAAATTGAGTTCAGAGGGATCACCAAAGGAACCAACAACTTCCAACTTAGATACTTAGCTATAGTACCCAATTCTGCACAGGGGATCAATAGTAGATTGGAGTTTTAGAGAAGACAAAAAGATTAACAAACAGGACACAGAATAGGGCAACTATAAAGAAAAAAAACTGTTAAGTTGGCTTACATTCAAATTAAGAACTTCTGTTTATTAAAATATAAAACTAAGACTATGAAAAGACAATCCATAGAATGTGAGACAATACTTGCAATACTTCTGGCTGACAAAGGATCCATTCATTTGCTTTGTTTCTTACTAAAAAAAAAAAAAAAACAATGGAAAAAAAAAGCAGATTACCTAATAGAAAAATGAGCAAAAGTCTTGAACAGGTATTTAAATAGGATTTTCAAAATTTCAATAAACATATGAAAAGGCCCTCAACTATATTAGTTATCAGGAACATTTAAATTATAATATAATTCAATGCCACTAGGCACTAGCCACATGACTACACTGAGAATGTTAATTGACACAACCACTTTGGAAGAATGTTTGGTAGTGTCTATAAAAGATGAACATGCCATATCCTATGTGCTAGCAATTTTACTCCTAGATAGATGTCTACTCTTCAGATAAATTTGTATACAGTATTTGTGAACCACTTGTAAACCCCAGACTGAAACATCCTAAATGCTCATCAATTAACTGTGGTAATTCTTACAATGAAATACTATACAGAAAGAAGAATAAATGAACAAATATAGCATAATGATTTCTACATGCATAATGCTATGCTTAAAGAACTAAATACATTAGTGTACACACAACAAAACAATGCAGGAAAAATTTACCTTTAATGGTATAAGTCAGGATAGGGTTACCCTGCCTGGGAAGTAGTGATGAGACGGGGACTTGGGAGATCTACTAGGATGTTAGCAATAATTCTCTTTCTTGATCTGGTGTTGGTTACAGGGTAAGTTCTCTCTGTGAAAAGTCCTAGGTATATTCACCTGGAATTTGTGCACTTTTTTCTTGTTTGTTACACTTCAGTATAATATTAAACAATGGAATAGATTCCAGAGAGTCTTATATGATCAGAAGGTATCCAGTCTTTTTAAAATAATGCATGGATTTTATTTACCCCACTGTAGAGGAGTTCTGAGAGAAGCCAAATGCAGAAAGCACATTTTATTTTGGATGGAAAGGGTGATTCAGACCCTTGGCAGAAAGGGTTTCTGTGGAACAGAAAGGATAAGCAACCAGTTTGGAAAGAGGCCTCTGGCAGCTCTGGACTTAAGGAAACACACTAATTTTTTACTCCCCAAAACCAACTGAAAGGATGAGGAAAGTTGACGCTGGCAGCCTGAGCTCAACATTTAACAACAGCCACACAGCCTCCACCAGGAAGTTCAGCCAGGTTCGCGTCGCTCTCCAAACAGTGGGGTGACTGTCCTGGCAGCCTCCTCTTCATATCTGGTGGGTCTGAGACACTGTTCATGCCAAGCCCCACTAATCCTTTCAGGCTAAGTACCTCAGAACTGAACACACTTTGTACAGCTTAACCCATTGTTCAAGTGAGAAACCCTCCTTATAAAGGACATCCAATGGGAGCCGGTTAGGGAAGACACCACTGTGACACGGGCATTTATGTTAAAACTGCTTCCTTGCCCTCTTTTGTCTGCGTCATTCCCTTGTATCTGAACTAATTTAAAACATCGTTCTGCTAAACTAATGATTTTAATAATGCCAAAGTTAATTTACTGGGGGATTTTTGAATATTTGTGACTCTTCTGTGACAAGGACAGCTGTGCCCAGGGCAAACCACAGTAACCACTGTTACCCTGATGCAGAAAAGGACAGGGTGATGGCTGCAGAAGGTGGTGAGACAGTTAGTGTGGGGGCCACTTTTAACTTCTTTAAGTGATAAACTTATTTTCAATAATGACCTTGAAAAAACACAAATAATAATGATACAGAAGCTAGAAAAGAAATGTAGATAATAAACATTTTATTTTATTAAATCTCCTTAATTATGTCAATAAAAACAATAATATTAAATAAAATATAATAAATTCAAATGTCTGCAAAAGGTTCAGTTTAGGGAACCATCAAAAATATTATACTTTAACGACTTC